>NW_026024911.1:98246-112298 GCF_019186545.1 Solanum stenotomum
TTTGTGAAAAGACCAAAATGCCCTTAAATTTCCGGACGGACTCCCTGCCAACTGCCCAACGTTCAAAGGGCATAACTCGCTCATACGAACTCGGAATCGAGCAAACTCGGTGGCGTTGGAAAGATCGTTCCAAGGGCTTTCCAAACATAACTGGAACTACTCCTGGATCATCCTGAGCTAGGATTTATGACTGCTCAAAGTTGGCCAAAAACTTACTGATTTCCACACTTGGCCAAATTTCCAGATTCTGAATTTTTTCCAAAAATGACTACTTCCAATTCAAGCTTCTTCACTCCAAACTCACATGTGAGGCTCTAGTTTCACTACTTCATTTTTAGGGTCGTTACACCTTTGGTCGGGTGTATTGGGTCCTCTCGATGAGGCGTATACATCGGACTCCACATTTAGCTCATGTGGTTTTATGTCGGTTGTTAGTAGCTCCCACAGTTCAGTCAGACTCCATTGCATTGACCATATTTCAGTACAGTCAATATTTAGTCTCAGCATATTATAAATTTGGTCATTGCATCAGTTAGCTCAGTATTTGGTATTTTCAGTATCTATATCATGTTCAGATTATATCATTGCTCAGTATGCTTTGTTTAGTTATGTGTTATTTCAGCTTTACTCTATCCTGCATGCTCAGTACCTTTCAAGTAATGACGCATACGTGTGCTACATCTTCTCGTGATGTAGGTTCAGGTTCTCAGTATCCAGATCACACTTAGATCGGTTCCCGATCTCCAGTTTAGCAGAACCAGTGGTGAGTCCTCACTCTCTGAGGACAATAGTCATGAGTTTCTTTTTAGTATTTTAGTCTTTAGTTTCAGTTTTGCTAGACTTAGTTGGGGCCTGTCCCAGCATTTCTAGTCAGTTAGAGGTTATTTTCAGACATAGTTAGATTCAGCTTAGTATTGAGTTAATATTTTCTTTGTATTAAACTCATCAATTTTCATTTATCTCAGTTATAGTATATGAGTATTCCCCATCTTTTCATCTTATTTATGATTTAGCTTCCGTATCAGTTTATTATCTTTAGTATGCTCATGATCATGCTAGCAGAATTAGCTTGGGATCACTTGTGGTCCTAGGTCCCGTGTCCGCGTCTCGGGGGTAGCTCGGTGCGTGACATACATTTTTAACGGTCTTAACTTATTTATAACTAATATTGATTATCGAAAACTTTCACATAATTTTTTTTTCCAGAAGTAGTTATTCTAATCATAAAATTACCAGGTTCTATATTTTTCATGTACAAAATAATAGAAAAAATGATGTTTAATCACTACGTGAAAACATTACTCAATTTTAACAAGACAATTATATCATCAAACATATATTATGATAAATTATGTAAAAGATAAAAATGATTAGATATCAAGATATGTTTAATCATTCATTATATATTTATAAATCTTGAGTTATGTGATAACGTGAAATCATTTAATTTCTGTTGAAATGTTCTTAAAACCTACTAAAGTTTACTTCTTTTTTTTTTCTTATAACAGTCGATTATTGGAAAGGTTGTTCAAAAGCTTAGAAAGATTATTTATGCCGCGCGAAGCGGGGGTAAATTACCTAGTTACATTATAAATTTCAAAACAATTAATTTAAACTTAGAAAAATAAATAAATATTCATATTTTCGTAATTCAAAAAATCAAAATAACTAAAAAAAAAATTTAGTATTTTTTGAAATAGCTATATGTGTCGTCCCGTTTATCCCATCCCATTCCATTCCGGTGCGTTCCAGTTCCATCCCGGTATATAGTGGGCCGGGACGGAACATACTATCCATCCCGGTAATTCCGATCCGGTTCATCCTGGTACCGGTCAAGAAACCGGTCAACCCATCCCGTTCCGGTCCGGTGCGTAGCCTTAGAGTTGGGTATCCTTGAGGAAGCAAGAGTAAGTAGACCCAATTCGATCGGAGATTCTAAGAAAATAATTAGTTTCTGTTGATTCTATGAAGCTTGTTACTACGTGACACAAAGAACTTGACGGCGGCGAACTGGATAACTTTAGTCGGGAGCTACCTGGAACAAAGTGTAATGCCCGTTGTATGACTATGAAATTTGAGATGAGCAACTCACCAATGGCTACCTGCAAGAGTGGTGAGGGGAAAGGGTATTAGGAAATGGGTTTATTAAGTTAGTTGGGTGGGTATACACATGTAGGATAAGGTAGAAAAATTATATTGGAAGGAAATTTTTATTTAAAGAAATTTCTTAATTAAGATAAAAATATATCCATGTAGGTCCAGTAAAATAATAAGGGAGGGGGCTGAAACATGTGAGTAAATATTCCCATGTATAAAGTTGGATGGTAAGTGGTTTGCAGGCTATTACACTGTGAGGGTTTATTCGGTGCGCACAATATGCTCACCACATAGCGCTCACTCGAAGGACAAAAATTATGGCAAAGGTTATAGTTATTATGGGTTATCTAGGGTTAAAAAAAGAAAATGTAGAATGATAAGAACAAAAATATTTTAGAAGTATGATGATGAGTAGTATAAAAAAAAAATTGGGAGGAACGGCAAATATGATCATTTTTCTATATGTAAAAGTAAAAACCCTAAATTTAAAAGTTATATTACCCAATTGTTTATTAAATATTAAATAATCATTTTAACCTTCACCTAGTCACTACTCTTGTTTATAATAACAGTTACAATACAAATTACAAAGAGCCACCTTATCATACTGATGTTAAACCTCATTTATTTATTTATTTACTTAAATTTTGTCTTTCAACTCTTATTTAAGTCCCCTTCTTCTCCAATGTAATAAAAAAAAATGTTACATTTTCTAAGTTGTCTATGAAGTTTTAATGATTTAACCAAATTTGGATCTGATTCCAAACGAAATTGAGAGTACAGTACATATTAAAAGATAGTTGTCCAAAAGCTACCGCCTGTTGTGGTTAGTGCACATCTTTTGGCAGAAAAGCAAACTCTCATCCAATGGCAGTCCTCCAAGGATTTGTGTTCATCTTATATTTGTCTTTTCTTTAAGAACAAACAAAAATTAGTTTTTTTTAATCCAAAAAAAATTCACAAGCTCAAAAAGACAAAGGTCACTCTCTCAAGAAATATTATTCGAAAGAACAGTAAGGGACTGATAGAGTTATCATTGTTCTTAGTTGTCCTCTAGGTTTATAGTTCTGTGCTTATCATGTGTAGATCTATTCCTGTGTTACAAAGAAATTAGATGGGCTGCTTGTCTGAGTTTTTAGCTTTGAGTCATATTAACTAGAGTTAGTTAGTCGAATCTTCTATATTCTAGTCAAGCATCTTTTCGTTTTTGTTTGACGTTCTTTTGGGTAGAGTTGCCTAAAAATGTCAACTAGAGTTAGTTGAAGTGTGGATGCAGTAGAGTTGCTGCTTGTTTTTTCTCTTATCTTTGAGATTTGAGTTGGTGGCTAGAGTTAACATGTTGGGTTCTTGAAGTCTAGATTTGGTTTCGTGGGCAATAGAGTTATTGCTTAGTTTTTGCTTGTAGTAGAGTTGTACTGTTACAGTAAGAGAGAAAGGATTAAGAGTCTAATTCCTAGATTACTAGAGATTTGTAATCTGAAGCTTTGCTCCTTTATAGTTAATGGAGTTTGGGTTGAAATCATGTGAGACAAGTCGAGTTTTTCTCCTTCCTTGAGAGGGGGTTTCCACGTAAAACTCTTGTGTGTGTTTTACTTCCAGCCGTTTACTTTTATGTCTAGGGACCTGGTCCATTAACTATTAGTGGATGCATACATTCTATCAAAAAATATTTAATCATATTAATTATGCCTATACACAAGATAGGGGTAATGTTTGCTTCTTCCACCTTGAGTCAATGTCAATTCAATTCGCTGCACATTTTGTTGTTTTGACTGTTCTAGAACCTATGCAAGAACACAAGTTTTAATGATATACTAGGATTTTGGTTTTTGACTATTAAAAAAATATAGTAACCTACTACTCTATTTATAGACAAATATTGGAAATATAAAAGTTAGTTTTAGATCTCTTCAAATAGCTGAAGGAAAAATGGCAACTGTAGCATGACTGCTGATGGACAAAGTAGGATAATAACGTTTTGTGGTTGTCTGTCATCACTAGCATTGTTGCTGCATCAGGTGGCCTCATTTTCAGATATGATATTCGCATTTCAGGTAAGTGTATGCCTGTTTTTTTTCTTTCTCCATTTTATTAGACTGAATTCCAGTTTTTGGCGCTGAAACAACTAGTAATCGTAGAACATATGTGCACTCAAAAACTCTTTTTGTTTTCTGACAATCAGTTTAAAAAATAATTTAATGAGCATTTCTAAGAGCCTGTGAATCTGAACTTGTGAATTTATCTAAAAATAGTCTTTAATAAACAGTATTTCTCATAAATATTTGCCTATTAACGGGGTAAAGTGAATTATATTATGCTATCTTTAGTGTCCAAGGAAAGAAAATACAAAAATTGTTTTGAATAGAAAATATTTAGGATATCATATAAACAATTGGCTTGACATTGTTTCATTTGTTTGTTGTCACGCCCTGAGCCTACACCCTGGGCGAGACCGGCACTCGGAGACCATTGCTGGCCCCAAGCGAACCCTTGGCCTGGCTTTCTTAACTCAGTGGAAACTTAACTCAACAACATAACTCAATGCAATGAAAGGTTATAAAACAACCAACTGATAAAACTATGGCCAAAAAGGCAACTCGAGTCCCAAAATATAATAATTTACATATATACATAGATGAGAGACTCAATACTAACTGACTGACTGTCTATGAAGCCTCTAAAATATTGAGATGGATGTTGGGACAAACCCCGCAACATCCTAACAAAACGACACTAAGAGAACAAAACAACCGAGTCCTCCGGAAAGCAAGGAGGCTCACCACTGACTCTGAATTGCTCAGCTAGATCAACGGCGTGCTGGATGCTGATCCTGGGTACCTGTATCTGCATCGTCAAAAGATGCAGGCCAACTGGCATTAGTACATTGAATGTACGAGTATGCGAGATGGAAAGCTAAACCACAACTTAAGCTTGAAAAGAGTACAAAAGAACACTTACATTGGCTCTGTTCGACTCATGAATAACTGAACTCAATATATAAAGCAATACGACACATGCAATATATAAAGCTTTTAAAACATTGTAAACAACTTAGTTCGTTAATGATTAAAACAATAACAACTCAACTTTACTTATATAAAAGTAATATAACTTTAGTGGGAGATTCTTTAACCGACAACCACCACTATGAGCCCTAGTGATGATACAACGTTTTACCTCACGTTGCCCAAGGACCATCCTATACCTTGCCGTGATATAGGACCTTACTTTTGCTTAGTGGATCCACTAGCTTATTCTTACGTGATTATCTAAAAAGAATGATACGTCAAGTCCCATGTTGGCGCATGGTTCTTATGGAGAGTTGAGTTAATATGAACTTGTGTCCCCAATTCGGTGCTCAATACTACTCCCAAAAATACTTTGGCCCATAAGTGTCTTTAAACACATCTTTCTTTAATTGAGATGATTACTCAAAACTTAGAAAGGCTCTTTTGGAAAACATGGTTCCCCTCTTGCTCAAATGTAAAAACATTTACAAACCTCTTTGGGAATACTTGGTTCCCTAATAGCTTTTGAGAAATCGACTCAACTTTATGCTCTTGACTTAACTTGAAACTCGAGACTCTTTACTTAGCTTGAAACTCTATACTTTTGCTTGACTTGAAACTTGAAACAAAGTTAAAATGTTCAATAACGACTCTTGAAAAGCTTTGAGGACTTGCTTGGACTTACTTCTTAACTTTACTTGACTTGACTCTAACTTCACTTTGACTTGATACTAACTTGCCTTGAATTGGATTGTGGATTCAAGGTATATGACCACACGTTTATAGATGAGTTCTTGACATTTAAACGTACCTTGGAATGTTGGAAACAACTAGGAAACATAGGTACAATACCAAGGAACATGCATGAGAAAGTATGAAAAAAAAAAAGGGAAACTTGGCGTCCTTGGCGCTCTGCAAGGCGCGGAGCGCCAGCCCTCGAAGCTCAAAAGGCCAGCTGAGGTGCTCTGCAAGGCTCTGCGCCCCATAGGGGAAACTTCAGAGCCCCTGCTGGGGCGCGCTGGCTGGCGCGACGCCCCAGCCCCTTTTTCCCGAAATTTCGACTTTCCTCTCTTGTTTCTCCAACTCTAAACCTTCTAAACTTCAAAGGTTCCAACACCAAACACTTAGAATCATAAACCCCTCAACATACAATAGATTTCAACTCGAAAACACAACCGGAAACAAGTCCCAAATCAACAAGGAACTTCAACAACACAATCAACAACATCAACAACACAACCCAACAACTTCAACAACATAACCAATCTTTTCTCGAAAATAAAACAAGTTTGGCGTGTGGGGGAAAGGATCAACACGACACTATGAACTCACATACCTAGTAGGGATCACCCCCGACGATATCCATGACGATCTTTGACGGAAACTTGCTTGATCTCCTCTTTCTTCTCTTCTTCTCCGCTTCTCTCAAAACCCTCACACTCACTCTTTTAAAATGGGACAAACTGATCTAAAAAATCAGTCCAACACTTAAATATAGCCAAAAGAATTGATTAGGGAAAAGACGAAATGCCCTTAAAATTTCCGGACGGATTTCCCTGCCAACTGCCCAACTTCCAACGGGTACAACTCACTCATACAAACTCGGAATCGAGCAAACTCGGCGGCGTTGGAAAGATCGTTCCACGAGCTTCGCAAAAATAACTGGAACTACACCTAACTCATCCTGAGCTAGGATTTATAACTGTTCAAAGTTGGCCAAAAACTCATATTTTTCCATACTTAGCCAAATTTCCAGATTTTTGAATTCCTTCCAAAAATAGTTAATTCCAATTCTAAGCCTCTTCATAGTTATTTCAAATTGCCGGATGTTACATTTGTGAACTTCAAACTGGCGTACAAATCAGAACTAAATATATAAACAAAAAGGACATTGTGAGGGTTAAGGTCACTGTCTCACTGAACTTTACCTACTACTACGTTAAAGTCATAAAACTATTTTTTATCACATAATGAGATTAACACTAACCATTTGCAAGATGTGCTCGTAATGTCTATTTTGTGTACAGAGGAGGAGTGACATCATTGATGCCATTCCTTGAAAAATTCTTCTCATCATCAGCTGGTGCTGAGAAAGAAATGTGTATTCTGTATACAACAGTGAGGTTTTAACAACCTTCACTTTGTCACTCTATATCACTATATGTCACAGACTTTTGACTTCTAGATCTTGGGCCCGCGAAGATGATATCTTGACCCCTAGTTCTACTATAATCTCCAACAACTGTAAGCTTGGTCAATTGGCTTGAAATGTAATCACCAACCATGTTTTCATTGACTCTCAAGTCTTTCTAATTCATCAGTACCTAAACAAACAGCTGAAATCTTTAGCCTTCAAGATGGTTCCCAGAATGTTTTGTTTCCTTCAGTTTTTCACTCTCTTCGCAGTTACTCTTGCTTCCACTGAGGAAGCAACTGCTCTCCTCAAATGGAAATCAACTTTTCTAAAGCAGAACAATAATTCCTTACTGACTTCTTGGACAATAAGTACTGATGCATGTAGGGATTGGTATGGAGTTATATGTTCTAATGGTAGGGTAAACAGGTTGACTATTATATGTCAATGGTGCACTCTATGATTTTCCAATTTCATCTCTCACTTTTCTTGAATATGTTGATCTTAGCATCAACCAGCTCTATGGTATCATTCCCTCTGCAATAGGAAGCCTCACTAATCTTGTCTATCTTAACTTGTCGGCTAATCAGTTTTCAGGCATAATCCCAACACAAATCGGATCACTAACAAAACTTGAGACCCTCTACATCTTTGAAAACCATTTAAATGGCTCCATTCCAGGAGAGTTGGGGAATGTGAAAAATCTTGCTGAACTTGTTTTAGATTATAACAAAACTTGAGACCCTCGAATCTTTCTGCTTACATGAATAATAGATAACCAATATTGTTTATGCTAGAACACATAAAAATACTGAAATTTAATTCGATAAATACCTCTTGAAGCGTGAAGAGATACCTTCAAGCGAATCCCCAAGTTAGACAATCCTTCAAGTGAATCTACAAAATAGCTATGGTCTTCTACGTACAGTGATCCCAAGTTCACATCTGAACTCTCTCAATACTTGGGTGGGAAAGTATCGAATAGAAAACTAATCCATCTTTTTCTAGGTTAGGAGAATCTCTATTTATAGAGATTTCTTCCCCAATCCAAAAAGGAGAAGAAAACCCAATTTTCTTTAAAAACAAGTAAACACATGCCTACTCATTTTTTCCCCTAAGAAATAGGATTCTGAGTTCTAGTTAAATATGGGCACTGGAAGGACCACATAATTAATTAGTGAGGCATCCTATTATGGAAATAATTCCAAATAATTAATTTGAATTATTCTTACCATAATAAATTACAAATCATTCCACTAGAAATTCGTAATTGCACTCCTCTATTTATATTTCGTAATTTCCCATTAAACACTTATGTAATTCCCCATGTTAAGATTTCAGATACTAATCAATAAATTAAATTACTAACGAATTTAACTTAATGATTAATTTCCTTTAGAGCACTACTTAACTTATTTCATGTGTCGAATGCATAAATCCACTTGCAAGGTTTGACACGATGAAAACTTACAAGTTTCTCAAAAAGGCATATCAATCAATCTCTATAACGAGACATGGATTTCATCAACTAACTTATTATTTCACCAATATATATTATTATCATCCAACTTACCAGGCATATTGACCCATCTCAGAATCTCACCTTTTAATAAATCAAAATGATAATTAATATATACAGATCATATATATCAGGATTAAGAATATATGTACATTTAATAGTTTAGAGAATATGTTTTGTCAGTCAGTCTAAAGCAACTATCTCTACTCGGTCCCATTCAATACATACAAAATGCACTAGCACAAGAAGTTGGAACTATACCGTTCCCATAATCAAGATAAATTACATATAATCTTGTGCTACAATCGTACCGATGGCATGTCTAATTTCCATCCTAGATTGTGAACAAAAAACTTTATACTTAGAAGAACCGATGATTTAATCTTCAGTGTATAAGCTAAAACTCTACACACTAAATCATCTACTATATAGTAAACAGACACCATAAACAAATATATGATCTATTAAAATTGAGCAAATATTTATTCTATAATAAATATTATTTCTTAACACATGGTTAATAGTATATATCCCAACAATCTCCCACTTAGACTTTTAACCATCACAATTGTTATAATGTACTATATCTAAATGCATGGTTAATAGTATATACCCTAACAATCTCCCACTTAGATATTTAATCTTGAAAATTGTTAGAATACTATGTCTAAACACATGATTAATAGTATATACCCTAACAATCTCCCACTTAGACTCTTGACTATGCATTTACAACTTTCACAAGCATTCCTTTATTCCTATTTTCTCATGCTATTTTGTCTAGTAGTGCTTCGTCGTAACAAATCGATTTTGTACTAGATCTTGAGAGATCTACTCATGAAACCTTCCAAGAGTGTACTTCTTTTCAGATCATAAAAGTTCTCTCAAGCATACAAAACAATTCAATCTTCGTTATGATTCTCCCACTACGACTAAGCACTACATAATCACACTTTCATGATCTTGAGTCTTCACATTTTCTTCAAAATCTTTCGATATTGAATTATTAACAACTTTTCATGTAGTGTTCTTCAATATGCTCAACATCATTTCCACTACTTGAGGTAGTAGTTTTCTTATGTCTAGCAACGTTTCTCCCACTACTTAAATGCAATGGAACGTCATTTCTGACATACCGATTAGATGTTTTTGAGCGTCTGAATTTATAATTGACTTATTTGTTATTTCTTTGTTCAATTCTTGTAAAACTAATTTACTTCTAGGAACATGATTTACTAAATGATCCTTTTCTAGAAATCAGACAGTTGTGTTAACAATTGTCTTATTTTCTTTAGGACACTATAATAAACCTTCTTTCATTCTTTAGGATATCTAATTAACACACACATTCCGTTCTTAATTCCAATTTTCTTATTCTCCCACTCAACACATGTGCTGAACAATCCTATATCTGAACATGTCACAGATTAGACTTACGTCAAATCCAACTAGTTCTATATTTGTTCAAGGTACTGATTAGAAAGAAATTGAATTCAGAATGTGATATGTAGTTATTACAACCTATCCAAAAGAAACCAAATAACTAAAAATAAGTCAATACTTAATCGTATCATCTTCATAAGAGTCTACTTCTTTTCTCTTCTACACCAATCTATTATGCAGTGTCTGGTGTAGACAATTGAAATGCAATTATTCTATAAGATAAGTGACTCATGAGCTCTGCAGAGAGGTTTACGTCACTACAATCAGATTGTAGTGACTTTATATATATTTTTCATGATGCTATTTTCGTTTGTCTTAAATATTTTGATCAGTTTATCTAGGTGTTCAAACTAACAAAACATCAAAAAAAAAATATTCATATCATGATTAACCGTTTGTGGAATACTCAGAATACTCAAATTCACCTCTTGCTTGAATGTTCATTTACCTCACAAATCAAAATGGAACAATTCTAACTTATCACTACCACTTTTTCCTTTTTAAGAGGAAAGGTCAATTAGTTATTTTTCCTTCTGAACAGAACTCACATGTTGGTAGTGACTTTACTTTCAATGGACCGTTATGTCCATCCATTAACCAACCTCGAAGTTCTATTCAAAATAAATAACTTAGACGCTAGTATACAATAAGTTTCATTCAATCTAAAAGCTACTTTCTCTTATGAGATAGATTAATAAAATTCAGTTTATACGAGATAATATTAATAAAAAATCACGCATCAATATACCACAAGAAATGAAATATTCATCTCAATGATAGGAGAGTTACAAATAAATATATCAAATATTCATCTCTTATCTAGTTAGAAAATGAAAATAATTCCTTCTAACATAAGGTATATGTACAATGCATTCTTTGAGTTAATATCTTATCTCTACCAAAAGAAAAGCTTAAGTAGTACCAAGTGGGTGCGTAAAGTCTATTGAGAATATGAGATATAATACATTAAATAGATCATAATATTTCGAATAATCCTAAATAACAAAATTTAGGGCTCATTTATACATATATATCCATGCATCTTGAATAGCCAATCAATGCAATACACATGTACAATGACCGATTATTCACTCCATAAACTTATACAGACCTAACTCAGATGGAGAGTCTACTGATAGTTTAAGTCAAGTGAAAATCCTCTAGTTTCATTGATCCAATCTTATATTACTCAGTTTAGGAGAGTTAATATAGATTATCAAAACTAGACAATTAAATACATAGTGATTTGTATCAATTTCATCTGATAGGGAGGAAGGTCTAAGCCAGCTCATAAAATTAATACTTCACTACTATTTAATCAAATATGACCAAAAACTCATATAACGATCCAAAAAAAATTAGTTTCTTACTAGGTCGTTCTTATGAATCTACCAAATTCCAAATCAATCAGAGTTCCTTTTTTTTCGAATTCCAAAACTATGATCAATTTGGTTGAAAACGTTGTTTGGCCAAAATAGAATTTAAGATTTTCCCGCTTAGTAATTCTTATCCTATATCATCATTTTGTGAAATAGAAACACGAATTAAGAATAAAGAACAAAATTCTAAAATTCCAAAAGAAAAGCATGTTTATGTATACATTGAATATTAAAATTCAAAAAACACACCTCATAAATATCAATGCATCTTGAACAATAAATTTTGATGAAAAAATGACTACTCATGCAACATACATATGTGGTGTCAGATATTCACTTCAACAAATTTAGAACAAAAGCTAACTCAGATGGAGAGTATATGTTATTTTAAGTCAAGTGAATATCATTATCCCTAGATCCATTGATCCAATCAAATATTACTTAGTTTAGGAGAGTCAATACAGATAATCAAAACTAGAGATTAAACTTTAATGACTTGTATTAATTTCATCCGTTATGGAGGAAGGTCTAAGCCAACACATGAACTTAATACTTCACTAAAATTTAGTCATGAAGACCATAGAGAACAAACTCTATCACCACTATATATCATAGTTGAGTAATTTTTCAAGATACACAAATTATCTTTAAAAAAAATATCATCTGAATGACCTCAAATTACCAAATCACTGCATAACAATGAGTATTTTAAATTTGATCGTTTTTGATGAACCTACCGAATTTCAGATCAATTGGAGTTCAAAAATAATATTTATCTCCAAATCTATGATCAAATTCAAATTCAAACAATTTGAGAAAAAAAAGAACAGATCTACATCCTTATCATATTCAATTTATGTTAACTCATCACGTGTAATCATGTACCACATATAACATAAATAAAACCAATATAAATGATGTCATTCATACTAAATCACATTTTAATTCCAAAGAACAACTTTAAAATCATTTTAACGACCTCAAAGAATCATAACCACATAACAATGAGTACTTCTTACTAGGCCATTATCAAAAAAACTTATCAAATTTCAGGTCAATTGGAGCCTATAAAGAATCTTTATTTCCAAAGCTATGACCAAATTCAAATTCAAGTAATTTAAGCATCTTTAGGAATTAAAAC
This sequence comes from Solanum stenotomum, assembly GCF_019186545.1. Classification (NCBI taxonomy): domain Eukaryota; kingdom Viridiplantae; phylum Streptophyta; class Magnoliopsida; order Solanales; family Solanaceae; genus Solanum; species Solanum stenotomum. Next base: position 110,968 of record NW_026024911.1, read on the forward strand.
TATATGACATACATTCTTATCACATATCAATTCATGTTAAGTCACCATGTGTAACCATACTCCAAATTTAACATAAACATAACTAACATAAAGAAGGACCTTATCATATTCAAATCAAATTTTAATCCGACAACTATCTAAAACCCATCCAAATGATCTTCGATGGAACCATCAAATTTCATGTTAATCAGAGATCATCAAATTCATGACCAACTCTTGAATGACCAAATTTGAAAAATAATCGATTTAGGCATAGTTAAAGATTAAAATAACTTGATTCAAATTTTTATTCTACTTTAATAATTATCTCATGAGCATAAGACATACACTGTGTCCTTCCTTTTGCTAAGACACACAACACCTCTTTACAATAAATTGTTTTCTCTATTAATTCACTTGAGAATTCAAGATATTATGTATTTCCTTTTTGGATCGGTGAAAACCTTTAATATCTCTTCTCATGAATTAATTAAGTGTTACTAACATCTCAAGGTAAATCTCCATTTAAGTAAATAAATATTCACCACTAATATTCACTTATGGCAATTTATACATGATACCTTGAAAATATTCTAATGACTCAAATAAATAGATCACTTTCGTAGATCCTATTTATTAATCATAATTTTCAATTCATGTATTGCTATAATCTGACGTGTATAAATTTTAAGAATTTAATAGTGATTCCAAATAAATAGACCACATTAACAATACTATTTATTAATCACGAATTCTTAACTTTATCCATTTATACAAAAAGAACCAAAAACAATGCTCATATAATTTAATGGAATGGTGTACCAATGGCAGTCACCGCCACTTCACATCCATGAAGTGCATATAGATTATCCCCCTTTTGTTTTAAAAAGTTTTGACAAAAGTAAAACAAAGTTAAAACAAGGATATCCGAAGTGGTCGCCGCCAATACACGCAACATTACCTTTTTTAAAAAGATATATAATTCTTGATATTATTTTATGGCATAATTGCAAGAAAGCCATGTAACCTATTTTGAAACAATACAACATATTGTTCGAAGCTGTATACCAAATAAAAATTTGCAGCTTCTCTATATTATAGCCACCATTATTACTTTTTTCTAACTTTGTAGAGGTAATAACCCATCAAGGCACAATAATTATTTTTAATACGCAGTGATAATTTGATATCACAATTACTAATCAACACAAATTGATTTCAAGCAAATAGATGGTAAAAGACAGTATATCCATGTATACGATCAAACACACATACAAATATACATCATGCTATCTAGTTATTAGAGGTAAGCGTGGCTCTTGATGCCAATTGTTGGAAAACATATATGCACA
>NW_026024911.1:114962-120036 GCF_019186545.1 Solanum stenotomum
TATACCTTGTTTGTAATTTACTTATGATGGGAATTATTGGCCTTCTATAGTTGGGTCCGTGAAAAGTCAATGTGGCTGAATCACAAGACGATGCAGCAGCTGTTGATGCTGTTATATTTGCTGTTGGTTGTAATTTTGTTGCCGTTCACAAACTACTGTTTCTTCGCTGAATGGCAAGGAGATGCAGCAGCTGTAGATGCTGTTTTAACTTGGCTGCTTATAATTTGTTGCTGGTGACATACTACTGTTTGTTGGTTGAATGCAAGCAGATGCAGCAGCTGTTGGTGCTGTTTTAGCTTTGCTGTTGTATTTTTGTTGCTGGTGACAAATTACATTTTCTATACAAATGTTCAGGATGCTCATGATCGGTAAGGATAAGAAACTCCTGAATTACTGAAGTCGCACTAGGTTTATGCCTTCGGCCTGACAGTCATTTCGTTTTTGTCTTAACTTCATATTCTGCCCTGAGAAGGTGTTAGCTGTGATCATCTTAAAGATGACAGGAATCCACATGTCTAAGTGTAGCGGTTGAAGTTGATTCCAGGTCGAGATTTGTTATGCCAAGTAGAGATTTCAATATAAGATCAAATCTCAATGAGTTCCAAGGGTAGTGGTACCATAAACATCTTGCTGACTTAATTTTTTATTCATCTTAAAATGGACAAATAATATTGAATTTCCCAATCAGTAAATATTTTGTTCTAGTGTCTTTATTTGCTTTATGGTGTTGAAAGTGTTCTTCAAGTACATAGCAGTTAGCACACACCTATACAGTGCATGACTTCATGCTTATACTTGTGAAGTTGTAGCTGATATTTGTAGATCTGTTGTTGCTGTTAGCTGATTGCTTATCAAACTGATCCTGCTTTTTGGTGTTGATGGTTTACTTGATGTGTTTAATTGGATCCTCTGCACGTGCCTTCTGAAGGAGCTTAAGCTGTGTGTTTATGTTGTTCTGCGTCTCCTCTGATATGCACCAATCTGGTTTCTTTTCCATCAAGATGTGTGCACATTATCTATTTGGAGATTTGATCGATTCCTGTGAGATGTTAATTTATCAAGCATAACCTTCTTTGACTCCATCTTCAAGTGTCCATCTTTAAGTGTCTGGATGCGTGATCTTCAAGTGTCCATCTTTAAGTGTCTGGATGCGTGTATACCCACCCTCTTTATCATCTACATTTTTGCAATTAGTTTATAGAAGTTACATAAGAACTTCCCAATGGCATTTAGAGGGGGAATTGGGACTTGTGATTCTGATGTCCTAGTTGGTTTAGTGCCACCACATCTTAGGTGACGTTATGGGTATTTTCATTACTCTATGCGGGCATGATTGTCTATTAGGGTTCCAATGTAGTTGTGTACTAGAACTCTGGTGATTGATGGAAGTAGGGGGTAGGGGGGAGGGGTTAAATTACTGTGTTAAGGTGCTCTCCCTAAGAATTTGTGTCCTCTCATATGGGTTTTGGTCGTATATGCTTGTTACCATATTGAACAATCTCTCTTTGCTAAATGGCTATGGGTTTGACTTATTTGGTGAGGAAGGTAACTAGATATAAATTCGGTTTTTTACTTGTTATGAAATACTTTGTAGGTAGTGTGATGGACCTATTGCCATTGCTTAAGTTTCATGCTTCAATTTTGTTCTGTATGGCTAGGGGTGGCAAAATCATACCCAATTCGACCCAACCCATTTAGGTTTGGGTTTGTTATTAACCCGCTCATTGGTTAGCTCAAACCATTTCAACCCATTAAAAATTGGGTTGATATGCAACTCTAATTGATTTTTGAGAAATTTTGTTAAAATATTTTTAATTTTTAATTTTATATGTTTTAGTTATAATTTCAAAAAATAATAATTTTATTAGGTACAAAAATATTATAAAATAACAAATAAAGCTATTAAAATTTAGTAAAAATTGTGTGGGTTTGGTTATGACCTATTATTAACCCATTATCTAATTTGTTTTGGCCCAAACAAATTTGGGTTGGGTTGAAATAGGGTTTGACCCGTTAATTGTTTTGACCCATTCTGATCCGTCTAAATTTAATCTAACCCGTCCAATTGCCACTCCTATGTATGGGCGAACTAATGGATATTCCTGCCGAAAGCTGTTGGGTTTGCTAGGCATGGAGTTGAGATATTTATAATTTCTTCCAGTCTTTTTACTGTCTGACCTATCCAATTGAAGAATTCCAACATATAAATCTTATCGGTGAAGAATTTGTCACATTTGGTGTTTACAATGATAAACCAATAGATACATGGCTTGTTTGCACATGTATTTTTTCAATGTTTACAGATTTGTGTCTAATAATAATAATCATGGTTTGGTGTACACACTGGTAAGTTTATATCTCTAATAGCTGGAAGTTTGTAATTCTCGGATATACCGCATTTTGTGCTGCTCATTATCTTTCTACTTCCAAGCGGTACCCCAAGTTCAGCATCAATAGGTACAAAACCGAACCGAAAATCGAATCAAATCAAATCGGAAAAAAATTCGACTAATGATTTGGTTTGACTGAGTTTGGTATTGGAAAAAAAATTCGACTATACTTGGGTTGGTTTGGTTTTAACTAAAAAAAAAGTTAACACGGGATCAAACCAACCCGACATTATATATATAATTTTTAAAATTTATTTCACACATAAAAGTATTTAATTTGATGTAATTTCTAAATATTACTTATACGTTTTCATAATTTTTATCTTTTAGCATATTTTTTCAAGTTTTTTTGAAACTTAGAATTTTGAATGGTCCAATAAAGGTTATAGTCCATAGATTTTAGTAACTCTAATAAAACTTAATTTAAAATCAAATCAATGCTAATGCTAACAAAATAAATTAATTCAACACTTATAAGAATGACAAAATTGTTGAATATTTGTTCTAGTTTTACATTGGTTTAGACATTAAAAATGTCATAACATAATTTTAATTTTTCTTTAATGTTTAATCATGTAATTAATACTTATTAGACTTATTTTAGCAGGATTTAGTACTTTTAAAATTATGATCATTTTCATTTTGACTTATCAATTCGCAATATTTATTTTATACGATTTCATTATTATTTTTGTCACGCCCCGAGCCTACACCCTGGGCGGGACCGGCACTCGGAGACCATTGCTGGCCCCAAGCGAACCCTTGGCCTGGCTTTCTTAACTCAGCGGAAACCTACTCAATAGAATAACTCAATGCTATGCAGAGACATAAACAACTTGAATGATACATATCTGGCCAAAAAGGCAACTCGAGTCTCAAAATAGAATACTTATATATATACATAGATAAGAGACTCAAAACTAACTGACTGACTGTCTATGAAGCCTCTAAAATACTTAGATGGATGTTGGGACAGACCCCGCAACACCCTAATAAACAAAACTAAGAGAACAAACTAACTGAGCCCTCTGGAAGCAAGGAGGCTCACCACTGACTCTAGAGTGCTCAACTGGATCAACGACGTGCAGAATGCTGATCCTGGGTACCTGCGTCTGCATCATAAAACGATGCAGGCCAACTGGCATCAGTACATGGAATGTACGAGTATGCGAGCTGGACCGCTAAAAACAACTTAAGCTTGAAAAGGGATACCAAAGAGAACTTACCTTGGCTCTGAACAACTCAAGAATAACTGAACTTAATATAAAGCAATGAGACACATGCAATATATAAAGCCTTTGAAACTATTAAAACATGACGTAAAAATCATATTTATAATATCATGAAAATACCATGCTTCCTCTCAAAGTCTACTTGTGCAATGCATGAATGAAGTCCCATACCCCCATCCATACTAAGCAGAACTTATCGAGGAACCAAGCTCTTTTTACTGCTGTGGGAGTTTCTCTAACCGATAACCACCACTATGAAACTAAGTGGTGATACAACGTTTTACCTCACGTTGCCCAAGGACCATCCTATACCTTGCCATCGATATAGGACCTTACTTTAACTTTTGCTTAATGGATCCACTAGCTTAACTTTCGTGATCATCTAAAAAGTATGATCCGAGAAATCCCATGTTTGGCTACATGGTTCTTATGGAGAGTTGAGTTAATATGAACTCGTGTCCCCAACTCGGTGCTCAAGACTACTCCCAAAAATACTTTAGCTCATAAGTGTTTTAAACACATCTTTCTTTAGTTGAGATAATTACTCAAAACTTAGCCCGAAGGCACTTGAAAACTCTTTCTAAAAAGAACAATTCAAAACCATATTTTTAATATGATCATTGATGACTCGGGATATTCATACTGCTTAAACATTGATGGTATATCTAGAGACCATACTGTTTAAACATTGATGACATACTCGATTTGTCATATCTAATCATATTTTAGAAACTCTTTTGAAAAACTCATCTTTTATTTTTAAAAGAGATAGTGCTCAAACTTCTCAAAACTCTGTTGAAAATCTCTGTTTCCTCTCAACTTAGATGTGAAAACACTTATAACTTCCTTGGGAAATACTTAGTTCCCTAATTACTTTTGAGAAATGAACTCAACTCGTGACTCTTGACTTAACTCGAAATTCGATACTCTTTACTCGACTTGAAACTATATGCTCTTTACTCTTTACTAAACTTGAAACTCTATACTTAACTTGGAACTTGAGCCTTAGAATGAAGTTAAAACGTTTAATGAAGACTCCTGAAAAGCTTTAAAGACTTGCTTGGACTTACTTAACTTCTAAGCTTGACTTCACTTGAAGCGGAAACTAACTTCACTTGACTTTGATCCTATCTCACCTTGAATTGGATTATGGGTTCGAGGACTTGATTGGTGTTTGGAAGGACCTCATGATGTTTAGGAATGATTTGGGACAGCCAAACTTAAGAAAATCTTTGAACATAAATTCTGAAAACAGTGGAGTCCGCGTCCTGTCCGCGACGCGAAGAAGATTTTGTTCACAGAGGAAACAAGTCCGCGACGCGGGCGTGCTCCTCGCAAGCTGCCCGACTTTCTCCCTCACGTCTCCAACTCTAAATCCTCTAACCTCAAGGGTTCCAGCCCCAATCACTTAGAAACATAATATCCCTCAACATTCAATAGAATACCACTCAA
>NW_026024911.1:120246-122893 GCF_019186545.1 Solanum stenotomum
TCTTCTTCTCTTCTTCTTCTCTCAAAACCCTCACTCTCACTTCTTTTAAAATGGTAAAACTGATCAAAATGATCAGCCTAACACATTTATATAACCAAAATAAAAGGCTAGGGAAAAGACCAAAATGCCCTTAATGATTCCCGGACGGATTTCCTTGTCAACTGCCCAACTTTCAAAGGCCATAACTCACTCATACGAACTCGGAATTGAGCAAACTCAGCGGCGTTAGAAAGATCATTCCACGAACTTTGCAACCATAACTGGAATTCCACCTAACTCATCCTGAGCTAGAATTTATGGCTGTTCAAAGTTGGCCAAAAATTCACATTTTCCATACTTAGCCAAATTTCCAAAACTTTAAAATTCTTTCCAAAAAAAATGAAAATTTCCAATTCCAAGCCTCTTCAATTATTTCACATTGCCGAATGTTACAATTTTCTTATTGAATATTTTAGTGTCATCACTGATCTCATATTTTGTGTTATTTCTGAAGAGAAACACCTTAGATACTCGTATTTTGGTTGGACTAAAGAAATATTTGTAGCACAAGTTAATTATATGTTTGTATGAATACTTCACTAGAAAAATCCAAAAATTCAAAAAAATCCGAGGTTTATTACTTTGGTTTGATTTAAAAATTTAAAAATTCAACACAAATGATTTTGTATTTGAAAAACGCGAACCAATCTGAGGTTGAAAAATTTTGAAAAAATCCGAGTTTTATTAGTTTGGTTAGGTTTATAAAACTAAAAATTTGACACAAATTATTTGATTTGATATTTGAAAAATCCAAACTAACCCGGTCATGTACACCCCTAACCACGGAAGGTGTGTGAGACGTTTCTTCTTCATGAGCCATCCGAACAAAAATTTCAACATTCCGCTCTACATATTGATAGGGTCATTAACACTTGTGTTCTTAAAATTGTGTTGCGCTTAAATTTAATTTCCATAACAAATAACTATCACAGGGCGTACGTTTATATTTTTGTCATAACATTCTACAACATGACTTTAAGAACTTATAGTCGATCTAGTCTAGGAATCTATTCTAATTATCAATGAATTTCGCGAATTTTAAGTGGAATGGGGATCGTAATTCTTTCTACTTCTCGAGGTATAATGATAGATTGAGAGACTCGTCTAGAAGGAATAGGTGCCCTCTAAGCATAAGGTCGATTAATAAAGGATAAAAATTAAAGATAAGCTTCTTTAAAGGGGCAAGTTGTGTAATTTCTTCCTAGCATGTCCATTAGCTCGTCAATTATGAAATGACTTGTATATATATTTTTGACAATATATTTCAACATATTTAAGGCTTAGGCCCACAATTGAGATACCTTTTTATACTTACATGAACAGTGACTCAATGACTTCCAAGTCGTTCCAAGTCTGCCCGTATTTTACAAGCTGAGAAATAAATCTCATTGACTTACAAGTCTTGTGTTATTAAACCTACTACCATAGCATTGTAATTATGCAAATTATAGCTAATATTCATAATTATGGTTCAAACTCTAGCAATTTATTTAAATTTTTCCACAAAAAATTGCAAATTTTGCGCAACATGACCCGCGAAAATGATACAACTATTGACAGGATCATTGACACTTGTGTTCTTGAAATTTTATGTTGGTCTTTAATTTTTATCTAATAACTGATAAATTTTGTAATGTGTATCTTTGCATCAAGCGAAAAGGGCTTGATATACCCCTCAATTTTGCCATTAATTGGAGCTGATATGCCCCCTCTTTATGAAAATGACTCATACATACCCTTACCGTTATACAAATGGCTCACATATACCCCTACCGTTACAAAATGAGTTCACATATACCCTTCAATTAACGGAAGTGAAAAAATTAGTTTTAAATTTATATTTTTGAATTTTATTTTTTTTAAAAATCATTTAGGGGTATATATGATTTTTTCTAGCAAATTGCAAGGTATATTTTAATCTTTTTCATACATAAATTATTTTTTGACTTCTTGATTATCATTATTTGAGTTTCATATTCTTGTTTTATTTTTTTCTTTCATTCCTTCCTTAGTGTAAAGAAAAAAATTTAAAACTATTTTTTTTTTTTTGCTATATTGTAATTTAGTTTTTGTATTTGAAGAAAAAAAATTGGGTTATCTATTATAAATTTTATAAGAATATTAGTGAAACATAAATAAATTTGACCATCAAAATAATAAATCTAAATTAGTCATTGAAACAAAAAAAGTAAAAAACAAATATGTTTGAGGAGGATTAAATATACCCATGTTGGATTATATTTTTTTTATAAAAAAATAATTAATAACCATTTAAATGGTTTCATTCCCGTTGAAATAGGGAAGATGCATTCACTTGAGTTTTTAGGCTTACAAAGGAACAATCTTTCTGGTCCAATTCCAATAACTCTAGGTGGCTTAACTCAGCTCAAAATTTTGTACCTTTATTCTAACCAACTTTCTGGTATCATTCCTCGAGAGTTGGGGAATTTGAAAAACCTCAATCATCTAGAACTATCCCGTAATAATCTTACTGGTTCAATTCCAATAACTTTAGGTGACTTAACTGAGCTCAAAATTTTGTACCTTCATTCTAACCAACTTTCTAGTTTCATTCCTGCAGAAATAGGGAAGATGAAGTCACTTGAGT
>NW_026024912.1:0-295 GCF_019186545.1 Solanum stenotomum
CTAATCTGAGACGGCAAGAAGCAATATATATTAAAGCTAAATACTCCACGGAAAACAGATTTTCAGGCTCCGACAAGCCCATAACAAGTACTCTCTGTGATTCTGCTCTTTTCAAATAGAAATATGAGTGACCAACAACCACGAACCAAAGCAACAACAAACCCGATAACACATCTTGTACTTCGAACAATTAAGACGCATTTAGTTTGAAACCAATCGTCCATCGTTCAACATCAGCAATAAATCAAAAGGAAAGAATCGAGATACTTGAAAAAGGAATTTTACCTATTTCGGG
>NW_026024913.1:0-601 GCF_019186545.1 Solanum stenotomum
CTTCAAATAAACAATAATTAAGCATGCAATCACTCCATATAGCGAGGAGGGTCCGTTAATAACACAAAGCATGCTCACAGTTACCCGATAATTCCCGAAATAGGCCGAAAACATGATTTCTTAACACCTATGTAGGATTCAATAACTACCCAACCCAAATCCCAACTAATCAACATGCATTCACATTCTCGAGCTCAATCTAAGAGAGGGAAACCGTAGCCTACCTGTAGGCCAATCACACGCGCTCCAAAATCACTTCTCAGGAGCTTTCCCTTTCTGAACGTCCTCGAAATGCTGCCCCGCTATCAAAAATAGAGTCACAACGTTAATACGGTCGTTTAGACACCAAAATCACAACAAACGGAGACGGGTCAATTTTGGAGTCAAAACGGGAATCGTGGGACCCGCGCAGGAAATTCCGAAATTAACCCCAAAAGTGGGTCCTAACCAGTTCCCCCAGCTCATGTCCCAAAATGGGACACAATTTGGGGCTCGGGAACAACACAATATCAACAAGCAACTAAAACCCAAATTTTCTCAAAAAAATAGAAATGGGACAGCAGCTAATTCAGAGTTTTTACCAAAAACGGGCGATCTACAG
>NW_026024914.1:0-601 GCF_019186545.1 Solanum stenotomum
ATCAGAGCGAAGAGTTCAAGAGTCCTATAGTGTCTATGAAGCCGTGTCTGTAGAGTCCTAGTTATCGGTGTGAAGCGCGCCACAACTATAATTGGGAAACTGCAACATTTAGGAAGATTTCTCACTTCTTTCATACTCAACTTGTGCGTTAAAGTTTATCTCTAAAGAGTTTCCTTCTAATTCACGCTTGCGCGTGTTTTAGATAGTCATGCCTCCACGAAGAGTTGGTAGAGGGCGACTTCCTAGACGCTATGTTGATGAGCAAGAGTTACCTGATGCACCTGGAGTGCAAGATCAAGGGGAAGTTTCTAATGCCGAGTTCAGAGAGGCAATTAGAATTCTGAGTCAAGCTGTAACTAATCAGATTGTTTAGCAAAGGGGAGCTCGACATGAAGGAGCTGACACTTCTAGGATTCGTGAGTTCTTGGGAATGAATCCTCCGAGTTTCTTAGGTTCAAGCACTACTAAGGATCCAGAGGATTTCATTGAGGAGTTGAAGAAGATTTTTGATGTGATGCATGTGGCAGATACTGAGCGGGTTGAACTAGCTGCGTATCAATTGAAAGATGTAGTTAGAACTTGGTTCGACCAGTGGAAAGGG
>NW_026024915.1:0-7843 GCF_019186545.1 Solanum stenotomum
GAGGTAAATTGACTTTAAAATAATTATATAAACGTCCCCTAAAGTACCCTAAATACCCCTCACTTAAATGGACTCTTTAATGAAGTAAAAATAGATTTCTGAATTTCTACATTTTCGTCGCGGAGCTGTTCCCTGAAGATATTTGGAATTAAATTTCGAGATAGTAGAGTCCGCGACATGACCGCGTCGCGAACTGAATTTTTGCTCCTTGGGGGAGCAAGTGCGCGACGCTCCTCTATTCTCTCCAAGTGCAATTTGCAAGCTGCCTTGGCAGCTTGCTTGGTCAAGGTTGGGGACCTCCTCGGGGACCCTTAGGGTTACCCCGGGGCGTCGTATTGGAACATTTTGACCCTATGAACATATATTTACTTATTTTAAACCTTTTTACAAGATTATACCATCATACGATACTCCCAAACCTGCCCAAAACCTAAGGACACACTAGAACACATTCTTCTCTAGTTTCCGGACGTCGTGGTCGTTTCTTGACGTTTAGACTTTTACTCTTCCAAACCAAGTCAGTTACATTAGTTTAGGTTTATAAACATCATTTTAACTTTTTTGAAGTCATTATTCATAAGGTGAGGCTGTAACTTAAGTCATAGAATTTCCAGGGTGTTACAATATCCCCCCTTAGGAACGTTCGTCCCCGAATGTCACTTGGACTTCTTTCTAGGGAGATAATGACTCAAACTAGCAGCACAACAACCAGTCACATCAACAACATCATATCATATAGAAATTTGATCCACAACATCACTATGCTCAAAACTCTTTACTTCACATAAGTATAGGAGGAACTACCTTCTATATATTTAATGAGCATCAACATATATATTAAGCAATCAACAAGACATTTCTTTAACAAGACAACATCAAGTATGCTCACTACAACTCTCATGAAGACAACATCACACAACATCTATGGGTGCAATTTCAATCATGAGAAACATAATTCATGAAAACTCAAAATACAACCTAAGCATGAATTTTCACAAAGATATGCACATACAAGGAAATCATGTCATAATCATCAACACACATGATTTTTCAATTTATACCTAATTAAGAGAGACTACTAACCTCAACTTTGGCTAGGAGTAGGAGGAAAAAGATGACGGTAGCGGGACTTCATATCGGCCTCGGCCTCCCATGTTGCACCCTCAACTTGGTGGTTTCTCCATAAGACTTTCACGGAGGCAACCTCTTTATTCCTCAACTTCTTAACTTGACGATCTAGGATTTCGACCGGAACCTCTTCATAAGAAAGGTTCTCATTCACCCCTAAACCTTCTAGAGGGAGAATGGACATCGGGTCACCTATACACTTCTTTAACATAGAAATATGGAACACCGGTTGAACCGGGGCCAATTCAATGGGTAATTTCAACTCATAAGCGACATTTCTGACACGCTTCAAGATCTCATAAGGCCCAACATTCTGAGGGCTAAGCTTCTCCTTCTTACCAAACCTCATCACCTCTTTCAAGGGTGAGATTTTTAAGTAGACCCAATCACCTACTTCAAATTCAAGATCTCTCTTTCTATTATCGGCATAAGACTTTTGCCGACTATGAGCCGTTTTCAACCTATCCCTTATAAGTTGAACTTTTTCTGTAGCCTCATAGACTACCTCGGGACCAAGAAGAGCAAATTCACCTACTTCAAACCACCCAACCGGAGATCGACACCTTCTACCATAAAGTGCTTCAAAGGGTGCCTAGCAATACTCGAGTGGTAGATATTGTTGTAGGAAAATTATATTAAAGGTAGGTGGTCATCCCAATTACCTTTGAAGTCAATGACACATGCTCTCAACATGTCCTCTAGGGTTTGGATGGGGCGTTCCGCTTGACCATCCGTTTGAGGGTGAAATGCGGTACTAAGTTTCACTTGAGTACTAAGCCCACTTTGGAAAGACCTCCAGAAATGGGAAGTAAATTGGGCACCTCTATTCGAAATAATTGACATCGGGGCCCCATGCAATTTCACAATCTCCTTAATGTACAAGTTAGCATAATCTTCCGCCGAATAAGAAACCTTGACGGGAAGGAAATGGGTTGATTTAGTCAATCTATCCACAATGACCCAAATGGAATCATGCTGCCTACGGGGTTTGAGGCAAACCTACCACGAAGTCCATATTGATCTCTTCCCACTTCCAAATGGGGATATCAATATCTTGAGTTAGACCTTTCGGTCCTTGGTGCTCGGCTTTGACTTGTTGTCAATTTGAGCACCTAGCCACAAAATATGTTATGTCTCTTTTCATTCCGTTCCACCAATAAATCTCGCGTAACTCGCAATACATTTTGGTGGCTCCCAGATGAATGGAGTATCGGGACCCATGGGCCTCCTCTAAGATTGTCTCTCTTAGGCCATCCACATCCGGCACACATAATCTTCCTTGGTGCCTAAGCACCCCATCTTCTCCTTGAGAGAAAGTTTCTATTGTTTTGTTGAGAACTGACTCTTTTAGTTCCATCAAAATCGGGTCAAGATGTTGGTTAGACTTCACGTCAACAACAACCGATGACTCGAAATTATGACGGACCATGACACCTCCTTTTGGGGAATCTTCAAGTCGAACACTCAACCGGGCTAGCCTATGTACATCACGAGCTAACTCCCTTTTCTCTTCTTCCACATGTGACACATTACCCATAGATATATGACTCAAAGCATCCGCAACCACATTTACTTTTTCGGGCTGGTAAAGGACACTCATATCATAATTTTTTAAGAGTTCCAACCACCTCCTTTGTCGGAGATTCAATTCCTTTTGGCTAAACAAATATTGAAGACTCTTGTGGTCGGTAAACACATCCACATGTACCCCATAAAGATAGTGTCTCCAAATCTTTAAAGCAAAGACTACGGCCGCTAACTCAAGGTCATGAGTTGGATAATTCTTCTCATGCACCTTGAGTTGTCTCGAGGCATAAACTATAACCTTACCATGCTGCATGAGGACACAACCTAAACCAACTCGGGAAGCGTCACAATATACTACAAACCCTTCGGTGCCCTCCGGTAAGGTCAAAACCGGAGCGGAGGTGAGCTTATCCTTCAACAATTGGAAGCTTTTTTCACAAGATTACGACCATTCAAACTTGGACTTCTTTTGAGTTAAGGCCGTTAATGGAGATGCAATAGATGAAAATCCTTCATCAAACCTCTAGTAGTAACCGGCCAAACCCAAAAAGCTTCGGATGTCGGAAGGATTCGAAGGTCTAGGCCAACTTTTGGCCACATCAGTTTTCTTTGGATTAACTTTTATACCCTCGCTAGAAACAATGTGACCAAGGAAAGCAACCGATCTTAGCCAAACCTCGCACTTGCTAAACTTAGCATAGAGTTGGTGATCTTTGAAGGCTTGCAATACTATCATCAAATGATTCATGTGATCATCCTCACTTTTAGAGTATATCAAGATGACATCAATAAAGACAATAACAAATGAGTCTAGAAAATTTCTAAACACATGATTCATAAGGTCCATGAAAGCCGCCGGGGCATTTGTAAGACCAAAGGACATCACTAAGAACTCAAAATGACCATATCTTGTTTGGAAGGCTGTTTTCGAAACATCAACACCTCTCACCCTAAGTTGGTGATAACCCAACCTCAAATTAATTTTTGAAAGGTAACTCGCTCCTTGAAGTTGATCAAATAAGTCATCAATCCTAGGGAATGGATACTTGTTCTTAATAGTCACCTTATTCAACTGTCGGTAATCAATACACATACGAAGAGATCCATCCTTCTTCTTCACAAATAACACTGGTGCACCCCAAGGAGATATACTAGGTTGGATGAAACCCTTATCCAACAAATCTTTGAGTTGAGCTTTTAATTCCTTCAACTCCGCCTGGGCCATCCGGTAAGGATGGATTGAAATGGGTTATGTATCCGACAATAAATCTATGCCGAAATCTATTTCCCGTTCGGGAGGAATCCCAGGGAAGTCATCGGGAAAGACTTCCGGAAAATCTTTCACTACGGGGACTGACTCCAAAGGAGGAATCTCGGACTCAAGATCCTTGACCCTTACAATATGATAGAGACAACCCTTAGAAATCAACTTACAAGCTTTTAGACATGAAATGATCCTTCCCCTAGGAACGGAATTTCCTCCCTTCCATTCTAAAATGAGTTCATTAGGAAATTGAAACTTCACAATTCGGGTCCTACAATCTATGGACGCAAAACAAACATGAAGCTAATCCATCCCCAATATAACATCAAAGTCTAACATATCAAGATCCACCAAATCAACCAAAGTGACTCTATTAGCAACTATGGAATCACCCACCGGGGTAGAAACCGAAAAGGGTTTATCTAAGACATCGGGAAGCATATCAAACTTTATAGCCACTAAAGGGGTTACAAAAGACAAATTGGCACCGAGATCCAACAATGCATAAACATTTATTGAAAATACTTGCAACATACCGGTCACAACATCCGGAGAGCTCTCTTGAGCACCTCGGGATTGGAGAGCATAGAAGCGATTCTTCTTAGGAGCATCGGGATTTGGGCCACTTGCTTGTGCTTGAGCATTTTCCCTTCCTTGAGCCTTTAGCATAGGGCAGTCCCTCCTCATGTGGCCGCTCTTACCACAATCATAGCAATTACCCGTGCCAATTAGGCACTTGCCTTTATGTTTTCGACCACACTTTGTACAAATAGGCTTCTCAACATAAGGACCACCACCTCTTGCTTCTTGAGGCTTGGGGGTAGAAACTTTACCTTTGTTGACCCTTGGAGTGTTATGAGGACCTTGGTTGGAAAACCACTTTTTGAACTTTGGCTTATCTTGGATTTCAAACCTAACGTTAGAAGAATTTCCATCATTGGCCCTTGACTTCTTCAATTCTCTACCAACTCGCTTAAGCTTTTGCTCCTCAATTTGCTCGGCATGAACCATTAGGCGAAAAATGTCCATGCTTGGGATTAGCATAGCCGACCTACATTCATTCACCACAAGATTGGATACACCTATAACAAATTTGTTCATTATAGCTTTAGAGTCCGACACCAAAGTAGGAGCATGCTTGGATAATTGAGTGAACTTGAGGCCATACTCCTNTCAAACCTAACGTTAGAAGAATTTCCATCATTGGCCCTTGACTTCTTCAATTCTCTACCAACTCGCTTAAGCTTTTGCTCCTCAATTTGCTCGGCATGAACCATTAGGCGAAAAATGTCCATGCTTGGGATTAGCATAGCCGACCTACATTCATTCACCACAAGATTGGATACACCTATAACAAATTTGTTCATTATAGCTTTAGAGTCCGACACCAAAGTAGGAGCATGCTTGGATAATTGAGTGAACTTGAGGCCATACTCCTTCACACTCATATCCCGTTGACGGAGGTTGATGAATTCTTGCATTTTTCTCTCCCTTAGTTCCAAGGGGAAAAACCTATCAAGAAAAGCCATCTTGAATGTAGCCCAACTTATCAGAACCTCTCTAATAGGTCACCCCTCCTTCCATTGTTCATACCACACTTGTGCCACATCTTTAAGTTAATAGGCGGCTAACTCCGCCTTTTCTTGAGAAGACACACCCATAGCCTCTAGAACTTTAAACACTTCATCAATGAACCCTTGTGGATCTTCTTCCACTTTGGAGCCAAAGAAAGTAGGGGGATTTATCCTTGTGAAATCCCTTATCCTAGAAGCGGTAGTGCTAGCATTGGGGCTCACTTGCACCCTAGCATCCCTTGCAACTTGAGTGGCCAACACTTGAGTCAAATTATGAATAGCCGACCTTATCTCAACATTAGACATTGCCCCTTCTTCAATAGGAACTTGAGGGTTTTGAGGAGCTTGAGGGCGAACCGCCTCATTCACATTCTCCTCACCGGCCCTCATTGCGTTGTTCCTTATTGTATTCATTGCCTATAAGCACAAGAGAAGGATTAGAAGAAAAGGACTAAATAAAGTTAACACTCTTAGGCACGACTATGGAATAACAAAAGAGTGAAAGTTCCTAAGCATCCCACAGCCTCTCATTCATAAGTGTGGCGCACTTCACACCCATGAACAAGACGTTACTCGATGTGGTATCTTGTGACATGAATTCTACATTATTCTCAACCTTACGCTCCGATACCAAGTTTGTAACAACCCGAGAGCACCCCCTAGTCGTTACCGGCGTATTCGACCTCGAAGAGGTCTTATACAAGCCCTTAGCATTCGTCATAACATGTATCATAGAATAAAATCATGGAAAATTTAAAACTTTTACTTTGGAAGTTCAACTTCACTTCATATATGAAAAATAGAATCTAACTTTGTCACAATGCACCATCAATACATAAAAGTATCGAAAATGGGACTTAGCCCTTACATCAATAAGAAGTCTGGAAACTAGGAAGTACAACAATGTCTTTCAACATAAGCAAAGAACTAAACATAGAAGCTAGATCATAGGGTCTTGTCCTCGGACATGAGGACTCACCAACTTGGGGAAGCAACTCCAAGTGTCTTGAGAAGTAAGCTTGAATCCTCAACGGCCCGAACCTAAATGTTTGGGAAAAGGGAGAAAATATGGGTTAGTACAACACACGTACTAAGTATGGCTACTATGCATAAAAACCATTGAAATATGCATAAAAGGACAATTTATTCAAAACATGTTTTCTGCCAAGCAAATCCAATATGCACACAAATTAAGTATCACAGTCCAAACCAACATAATATCATCCCAACATGTAGACAGCCCAAGCAATACTAGTGCAATGCAAAGAATAGAACCCCATAACCCTATTCAAAGCCAAGTATCACATTAAGCAACCTACTTCATGCATACATTCATAAGATCATATTTCATCATAATTTACCACATTCATAATGATCATACATAACATAGCTTCAACATACATAAGTCATATTAATCATAATCAAAAGAGAACACTACTACAACTATCTCTTAAGATCCCACAAGTGCAATGTGCAAGAGAAGTCTCATACCCTCCCTTACACTATGTAGAAACCCTTAAGAAAGCCCTAGTAAGAGTTCACACCTTCCATACCTTCATTTACTTTTACACTAGGGAAATATTGCAATAACCGATATAGAGCATGAGAGCTACATGGAATCCGGTGTTCTACTCCCACACCGAAAAGAGAGGGTTAACACTTGCCTAAGGTGTAACAATTCATACATAGCTATCTAGGTCGATCCACTAAGCTAGAGTCCTGTGTGGGCACATAGTTAAGGGTCAAGGAGATTGTTTCTAGAAACCCAAACTTACTAAACGTGGGGGTTTCCATCTCATGAGACAACACATACCGTACGTAATCCGAACTTGCTAAGCGTGAGGAAACCCATGTGGGGAGCCGGACTTACTAAACGTGAGACCCCCATCTCATTTACATGCCCTTTCAGTGCTAAGCATCTAATTCTATTTTGTAATCATCTTTAGTCATCACATAAGTTCACATTAGCCTTTAGTAGACCCTTATGTAAACATCTTACCATAATAGCTCATATGTGTTCATAAGTGAGTAACAATCCTTTCACTTTAGAGACACTTAGCAAGTGAGTAAACCTTTCACTTTACATTACACTACAATCATGAGAACTAACTTTCAATCGTATAGCAATCATACAATAATATACATACATACTTCATAGCTAATTCAAGTGTAGAGGGTTAAGGATGAGGAAACTAGGTCATCAACACCACAACAACACATTAGGTATAGCATCATTACAATCTAAGTAATTCACCTTTCATACTTGAGTTCAAAGAAGAACCAACCTTCATACCTTCTTGCCCTTCGTGGGACATACATACCTCAATTACCAAACAATTCATAACCAATA
>NW_026024916.1:0-305 GCF_019186545.1 Solanum stenotomum
AGTGACGCCAAATCTTTAAAGCAAAAACCATAGTGGCCAATTCAAGATCATGGGTTGGGTAATTTTTTTCATGAACCTTAAGTTGCCTAGAAGCATAGGCTATAACCTTACCACTTTGCATCAACACACAACCCAAACCAATGCGGGAAGCATCACAATAAACAACAAAACCTTCTAACCCATCCGGAAGTGACAAAATAGGAGCGGACACAAGCCTTTCTTTCAAAGTTTGGAAGCTTTCCTCACACTCATCCGACCACACAAATTTAGCCTTTTCTTGAGTCAACTTAGTCATAGGAGAAGCA
>NW_026024917.1:0-46499 GCF_019186545.1 Solanum stenotomum
GCATACAAAATCTTTAACAACACTGTCATAATGCTAAATTAGTAGTCGTGATTGTAGACAATCCTTAAGAACGATAGAACTAGACCTAACAGTCCCTACATCCAATCACATATATCTAAAACGTGACCTCAACGATGAGATAAATATTAAGACTATCAGACAACTGTAAGTATCCATGGTAACACTTCTATAAATTCTCTTAAGCAAGGTTGTGCATGTAGAACCACTGGAATACTTCAACTGTTTCAAGACAATACCAAATGTGTCATATCTAAAATAATCAAGTCAGCTCAAGCATCCTACTATGCCAAGAGGACATCGCAAGATCGATACACCCGATCAACCGCTAGGGATCCACCCATAGAAGTGAAAACATGCATGTGCATAGATAGTGAATCATACTCCAAATCATGTCTAGGAAAAAATAGGTGATCACATAAGTATATATGGAACCAATGTTGAATACACTAAAGAATCCCTCCAAATAGTCCATATTAAACATTTTCATTCAGTTGACTTCATCCCATTGATTTTTATCTACCTACAATCCACCTGGTCTGGTCCTATTACGATCGTACCCATACTCGATTTATAAGACTCCATATACTCTTCACAGTACTCCACTAAAGCCAACACTATTAATACTAATAAATATCATAAGCACATCAGTCATTTACCTTATTGTCAATTGTCACTCGTATCAATATTTTCTTAGCAAATACATTGTTGCCTCCAAAAATTTCAAACTATGACTCAATTTCTTTCCATGCAAGCAATCCATGACAGATACGGATCCCACCCAAGACTGATATCACTAATTCCAAACCTTGTAGTATCTTTCCATCGAGATAAAATTGTGGGCGATTCTTATAGTGCTCCAGGTGCCTCATTCATGGGCTGATACACACAAAAAATTAGGAAATTTGGGCAATTCTTTAAAAATGGCTTGTAAATGCGGAAATGTGCGTTAAAAAATGATGTGAGTACAAGTGAAGTTCCCAACTCATTACAGAGGTTCCATAAAGTTTTTTGAGAAAAAATTTTTTGGGTGCTCCGGGCGCCAGAGTCATGGGCTAATACACACGAAAAATTGTGGGAAATTTGGACGATTCTTAAAAAAGGACTTGTAAATGCAGAAATGGGCGTTAAAAAATTGTGTGAGTATACGTGAAGGTTCCCCAACACATTACGAAGGTCCTCATAAAGTTTTTTGAGATAATTTCTTTGGGTGCTCCTGGTGCCAGATCCATGGGCACCAACACACGAAAAATTGAGAAATTTGAACGATTCTTAAAAAAAGGTTTGTAAATGCGAAAATGGACGTTAAAAAAATGGTTTGAGTATATGTTAAGGTTCTCCAACTTATTATGGAGGTCCTCATAAGAAAAAAAAATTGGGTGCTCCGGGCGCTAGATCCACGGGCTATAACACACAAAAAATTAAAGAATTTGGGTGATTCTTCAAAAAGAGTTGTAAATGCGGAAATAGACGTTAAAAAAATGGTGTGAGTATACGTGAAGGTTTTCCAACTTATTACGGAGGTCCTCATAAAGTTTTTTGATAAAAATATTTTGGATGCTCTGGGCGTCAGATCCATGGGCTAATACACAGGAAAATCGGGGAATTTGGGTGATTCTTAAAAAATAGCATGTAAAAACGAAAATGGGCGTTAAAAAATAGAGTGAGTATACATGAAGGTTCCCCAACTCATTGCAAAGGTGCTCATAAAGTTTTTTGAGATTTTTTTTTGGGTGCTCTGGGCCTCAAATCTATGGGCTAATACACACGAAAAATTGGGAAAGTTGGGCGATTCTTAAAAAAGAGATTGTAAATGTGGAAATGGGAGTTATAAAAATGGTGTTAGTATACGTGAAGATTTTCGAACTCATTACGGAGGTCCTCAAAATATTTTTTGAGGAAAGAAATATTTGGTGCTACGGGCGCTAGATTTACACATGAAAAATCGGGGAATTCATAAAAAAAAGGCTTTGTAAATGCAGAAATGGGCGTTAAAAAATGGTGTGAGTATACGTGAAGGTTCCCTAACTCATTACGAGGTCCTCAGTAAGTTTTTTGAGAAAAATATTTTGAGTGTTCCGACTCCAAATTCGTGGGCTAATACATACGAAAAATTGGGAAATTTGGGTGATTCTTAAAAAAAGATTGTAAATTTAGAATTGTGCGTTATAAAAATGGCGTGAGTATACGTGAAGGTTCCACAACTCATTACGGAGGTCCTCATAAAGTTTTCTGAGAAAAATATTTTAGGTGCTCTGGGCGACATATCACATCATAATTAAGTCTCACATATTTCACATTTTCAGGAAGAACAAGTGATGAATAAATATGGGAATGCGTAGAACCCGAATCAAACAGTGTAAACACACATAAGCCAAATAAATGAAATTTACCGACAACCACGTCTTGTCCATCTTGATAATCCCTCTGCCTCATAACATAAGCACGTGCAGTAGCCCTTTGTCCACTAGCTTGATTAGCTCCACTTGTACCTGCTGCTTGGGTGTTTTTAGGTCTTGCACATCTATTAGTTTAAGGAGGATTAATAGAAGGCTTATGAACTGAGCCTTTAGTTTTCAAGGAAGGAGCATTATTAGGATTAAGACAGTTCTTCACTTTATGATCAAAGCTCCCACAATAAAAACATGCACCAGAGGCTCTTCTGCAAGTACCAGAATAATTATTTCCACATTGCGGACAAGTGGAAACACGAGGCTTGCCTTGGCCATAATTTGGAGTGCTAGCCGTAGAAAAATCTGATCTGTTTTGCTTTTGTTGAGTTGGCTTGTTATCACTACCAGTCTTAGAATTATCAAACCTCCCCCTTTTGGATGGACCTCCAAAATCTGGTCTAGGCTTTCAGAATCTGTATTCATTTCTACTAGCTTCTTCTTTATCAAGTCGTTCCCAAGTAAAAGCAACAGACACTAACTTACAAAATTTCTCATGTTGCAGGATCGCCACATTCTTCTTAATGGAATCATTTAAACTGTCTTCAAATTTCCTGCACTTGTCTTTTTCCTCTTTAATAATACCTCCAGCATAACGAGAGAGTTTTAGAAACTTCTGTTGGTACTCAGCAATAGACATGCCTCGTTGCCTTAAATTCAAAAACTCCTTTCTCTTTGCATCATAGTAAGCAGGTGGGACATACTTCATACAAAATTCTTTAAGAAAATCATCCCAAGTAAGAACATGAGGTTTTACCTTGGCATTCGGAACATTTACCCACCAATCATAAGCATCATTTTGTAATAGTGAAATATAATGTTTAAATTTGGCAACATCTGAACACTCTAACTGCTCAAACACCCTCTTCATGCGCTCCAGCCATTGTTCAGCATTAGTGGGATCAATAGTGCCTTCAAACTTCACTCCACCCATTTTCCTCATTTTCTCATAGTTAATCCCATTGGGATCATGCATCGATTCAGCCATGTGGTGGAAGAATTCAGCCATTTGTTGGAAAGGAAGATTAATGGCTAGAGTACCACGACTCATATAAGGATGTGAACCAGCTTTTACACCCTAATGGTTTCCCATTTCAGACCCACTAGTATGAGAAGCATGTTGATTTGAGAAATGTTCTCCAACCTCTTCCAGTGCATGAGGTTGGGAAACAGAGGTACCCGACCCTTCACGAGGAGCTTCCATAGGTCGGTCAGAAGAAGAGGCCATAACTTAATTCCTTCAAAAGGGAAGATCACATTGCATTAGGGACATGTACATGATGCATATGCACTCTACATGCGATTAAAATATTATAAACCATGTAAGTGAACAAATAATCTATGTAGAACATTTTTCGAAAGCAAACAAGTATACAAGTAATTCACAACAAAAGTCTTAGAACCACAAACCTAGATTCTGATACCAACACTTGTAGCGACCCTTTTGAAATGATACTACCACTTAACCAAGAAATCTAATTAAATACTTGTGACATTTAAAAGAGATCAACTATGGCCATATTGATTATAATTTAGTAGAGGGATTAGGCTCATAAAGAAAAAAAAAGAAATAGTTAAGGTTTTGCATGCTGCCCATTTAAACATTTATTTGATGTCAAATAAATATTGCGCAGAATTTTAACTTATGGCGGACAAACCCTTTCAAAATAATCTAAGCAAATAACTTTCAAGATTTTCATGCATATATTATCCTCATACTTAAAAATGATATAAAAAAATATTACCAACTTTCGAGTACCAAATTTAGCTGGTTCATGCTTCACACAAACATCCAAACCAATAGTAAATTTAGTATATTACAAGACTTGGGTTTAAACACCTCCAAAAAGAACAAAATATATAGCCACACTTATATTACAACCCATAGTGACATGATCAAAATATGCCTTCAAAGCTCATGTAAATGTACAACACATAGATCATGTACAAGTCCCAAGGTTTATACAAAATATAGATGCCTATATGCAAATGTGATCTTATTTAAGGCTCTCAAAATCTCCATCTCCAATGGCCATCTTCATGCTTCCTCTCAATCATTCCCTATGATAGAAACAACAATCACTAAGCATATAGCTTAGTGGTGTAAAACCTATAGGTTCTGAGCCCTCAGATTCACAAAGCTACCTTTCTCAAGTCATAGGCAGCTCAATTGAAACATAACAAATAAATCAAGTAAACAATATATAAAGAGTATCAAGTTTGATATTTAGAGATCCAAATGTCAAGAACGCTCATATCATCATTTTCCAAGAGATTCAACAACAAGGTTCCCCCAATATATACATCATGTCGTCACACCAAGCACAAACAAGTATTAAGAAGGGCTGACGCCCTGTATCAAGAAGGGTCAAAGCCCAATAATCCAGAGAACGAAGAACCATATTAAAAATGGCTTTCTAGTTCGTACTTAAAATGGACAACTTCCATTCTTAAGACGAACTAAATTTCCAGAGTCAAGATGTCATGACCCAAAAATGGACGTGATGACACTCGTCTTAACCCACCAAGACAAGTCAGCCTAAAACTCAACCATTACAATAAAATACGGAAATTTTTATAATAAACTCAAATATACCCCCAAAATATGGTTGTCACGTGTACAAGCCTCTAAAGTATTACAATTGAATCAAAAGAAAAATACAAGTCTCATATGACATTGTTTCTAGAGTAGAACAAGATCATAAACAGGAGTAAGAAGGATCGCTGAGAAGACAAACAACTACCTCACAAATCTCCCAGAAGCCTCAGAAAAGAAGAGAATAATAAAACCACAAAAATCCAGGCTCGTAACCTACAAAAAATTGTAGAAGCAAGGGGTGAGTACCAAACCACATGGTACTCAACAAGTAAACCTCTAAACACGTGCTAAGGGGATAGAATACAAGTGCTTTTTACACCTCAATCGAACTTTCACAACTACATATAAAACCAGCCCAACCTAACAGTTCACAATTTACAAAGCACATAACTCAACACAACACTCTAACAATTTCATATCTTTAACAACAAGATCAATATTCATCAGTCACAAGTTCCATAGAAAGGCACTCACAAGATCAGCAACACACAAGATCAAGTTTACCAATAATAAAGAAGTGCAATGCAATGAAATGCAGTGTCAAGTTTAGTGATGCATGTCTGACCTAATGATACACACCCGCTGTCTCTCAGTCCGGGACCCATGGGGGACATATCTGTCCATGCATCCATCGCGGCGCGCGATACGACCCTCGATAATAGTAACCATTGCGGCGCGCGATACGTCCCTCGAAATGGTACATCCTCTTTATTTTCTTATTATTTCTCAATGCACATAACACTTGTCACAACCATGTCTCAGAACAATGCAATTGACATGTTCACACGAAAAATGAAGAGATGACCATTTTCATAACATTGCACAATTCACAACAACACAATCAGGATACAACATCAACAATGATTCAACAAGCCTTTCAAACAATTCTCAACACATCACACAAACAATTGATCACATTGCCTTTTATTATCCCTTTCTCATCATTAGAATTAATCAATGTGGACAAGTCAACCCATCACCAAGCCTCATTACCCTAAACACATATTACAAGGAAATACATGAATTCTATACACTTAACAAGGGTTTAGAAATTCACTTGCCTCAAATAGTCGAACAATCACTTCGGGACTTGTGTCTTCCTATTTCGTTGAGATTCCAAATCAATGCAATCTATTCAAGTGAATAAGCACAATAAGGTTTTGAAACTAACAACACATATATAATTATGTGTCTAGCCTTGACCCAAAACCTCGTTCAAATGTACAATAAAATTCCTAAATCTTTATTCCAACCAGTAGGTCAAATTCCTTATTTCCTAAATTTCAAGTCTAGGATTAAGTCATAATTTCTCCAAGCACTACAACTCTAATAATTTTCATAACATAATACATCCAATATTTCATTACTTGGCTCAATATATCACAACTTGAATGAACACCCGGACAACTTTACTATATTTTTAACAATCCACTTCTATCCAGTACTTCCCAACTATTTGGTCATTATTGCACTATCGTTGGATATCAAGTGTTTGACCAATCATTATGATAATTTGCCATCCAAATTTGATCTAAGAAAACAACAGTAGCTATGCACTAACATTTTGTATTAATATAAGAAAAAAACCAACATTGACAATTAATTTAAACCCATTCCAAACTTTCAGGTTGTTACCCTAACCTACTGTATATACCAATTTAATTTTCTTTTTCTCCCTTTTGTATCTTTTACCATTCAATTATTGTCATAGTATAATATTCCACTCGTAAGGAGTAATTAAGGTAATCCTACGGAAGAATTGAAGTTTGGTTAAACAAATTTGTTTACCTGAAGCTCTTCGTTCCAACTCCTTGGACGCCGCCACCCAAGGTTAGTTTCTTCCTCTTCTTTTATTTCTTTTCTGAATTAATCATGTACTAAAAGTGATAAATCCCTAATTTATTTTAATAAATATGGGTCATATAATGTAGGATATTAATAAATTATAGACTTAGTTCATTAGCCACCAACTAAAATTAATTATTTAAAATTATCTGTCAATTAATTAACTATACTTATCGAATAGTTCAAAATTTCCAAACCAACTTCACCGACTAATCATAAATGACTCGGAAAAATTATCGGGAGGGGTAAAAATTATAATTTTACAAAAATTGATCTGACGGGTCATTACACAAGATGACAAATGATTCGAATCAAGAGGCATATCAATAGTGGCAAAGTCACAGCCACAAGAAGACAAGGTCCTAACAAGAGTGTCAGGTGATCAAACAGTCCGTACAAGTGGGCAAGTTACACGAGTGTCTTTAACGTCTTAAAAGATACCAACACGACAATGCAAAGTGACAAGAGGTAACCAAGGTACCAAAATAACTTTCAGATATACCAACAGGTAAAAAGTCTACAAGTACAAGTTTATACACAAACCTCAATGCTTTAGCATAAAAATAGTCCAACACAACTTCGCGAGTTCAAACCGTAGACCAACCAACGTATCAAGGTCCTCAACTCGTTCATGAGTATATACAACCTTAAAAATACAATTAAATAACTTCTTTAATTCCTAGTATCTCAATAATGTTGAAGTAAAACAGGATTATCATCACAAGTAAGCTTAGCTTGTACAAATACGACTATGCTCCCAAAATAATAATTCTGGTCCGCCTACTACCTCATGTCGTAACCAAGATTTGAAATGGAAAACGGCAAAACAAGATTGTATATCCTTCATGAAAGATGTAGGTACATCTCTTAAGGTTGCAAACAATCAAGAATCACCGCAAAATATATTTTGTACAAAAAAATATCATCGAAACACTAATAGTTTTTCATATAGGATTTCTAAATCCGAAATCTGGACAGAACTTGTCCTATGTTGCGTCTCATAATTCGAATCCATAACAGCTAAATTAGAGTTTTACATAAACATAAGAGTTGTAGGTATACAAATTAGCTTTTCAAATCATATTTATTCACTGTAAACGAAATTTTAGAGATCTAGATATGCATAAAATACCAAACACTATTCAGCTTAGAAACAAATTTTATCACTTACCAAAGAGAAGGGTGTGTCTCGAGTTCCAGCCAAAAGGACCAAGTTTTTCTCTTGTGATTTTGAAGAACAAATGGTTAGATAATGTTCTAAGGTTCTTAGACTTCAGGGGAAACGAATTTCACTAGAGGAGGTGTCAAAATATAGTCTCAAAAGTGATGTTTATCACATGAACAACTGTCTTCAAAAGGTGGCTTCCCAAAATGCATACATATACACCTATATATATACACCTATATATATCCCTCACCTCCTTTTAAAGTTATACATAATTCTAATTAGAACATTATAAAAATGCCCCAATACAATACCTTAAATTACGATCACAATTTACGTTAAGCAAGTTTTCAATTATCGCAAAATTTCAAGTTCCCAAAATGCGAATAAAACATATTGTAGTAATTAAGCAACGGTAAATCGACATGCGACTCTTGGTTAGTATTTTGGGGCGTTACACTAATACACACGAAAAATTGAGGAATTTAGGTGCTCTTAAAAAAGACTTGTAAATACGTTAATGGGCGTTTAAAAAATGGCAAGAGTATATGTGAAGATTCCCCAACTCATTACAAAGTTCCTCATAAAGATTTTTTAGAAAATTGCTTTGGGTGCGCCGAACACCAGATCAATGGGCTAATACACACGAAAAATTAAGAAATTTGGACAATTCTTAAAAAATGGTTTGTAAATGCGGAAATGAGCGTTTAAAAAATGGTGTGAGTATACGTGAAGGTTCCCCAACTCATTACGGAGGTTCTCATAAAGTTTTTTGAGAAAAAAAGTTTGGTTGCTCTGGGCGCCAGATCCATGGGTTAATACATACGAAAAATCAATAAATTTTGACGATTCTTAAAAAAGGGCTTGTAAATGCAGAATTGGCCTAAAAATGGTGTGAGTATACATGAAGGTTCCCCAACTCATTACGGAGGTCCTCATTAAGATTTTTGAAAAAATATTTTTGGGTGCTCCTGGTACCAGATCCATGGGCTAATACACATGAAAAATCAGGAAATAGTGGTGATTTTTAAAAAAAGGCTTGTAAATGCGGAAATGAGTGTCAAAATATGTTGTGAGAAGGTTCTCCAACTCATTACGGAGGTCCTCATACAATTTTTTAAGGTAAACATAATGGTTGCTATGGGCCAATGACGGATCTATGAAGGGCCTTGGGAGTGCCACGCCACCCTCGAACTTAGACGGAAACTCTATATATACATAGGTATATATACATAATATTTATATGAATATAAACCGTGCCACCCACAGAACAAAATTGGCTTGTGGTGCCATGGTAGGAGGGCAACTTTAGAAGGTTGAGGTTGCGGGTTCGAATCCCATTTGAACCTATTTTTTTGAAAAAATGTTGCTGACGTTTTTAAGTAAAAAAAAAAAGGCCCCAAGCCCCTTTTTTTAAGGAAAACAGCTGTACATTATTTTTATTTTTTTATAATTGTTATTGACTTAAATTAAATTAATTACATTACTCCTTTGACTTAAAAGTGTTCTCTTTCTCTTCAACTATTTCCAAACCCTTCTTCCTCTAAGTTTCAACTTTTCTAAAATTTTCATTACCCCATTCCGAATCCAAATCACTTCTTGTCGTTGCTGTCCCCTACCCGTCTTAGCATTCCGTTCAGCGGCTAAGCCTCATTTGGGTGTTATTGTTTTCACTTTTCTCCATCCATCCACAACTTTTTATAGATTGTAAGTTTGCAATTCTATTTTTGTAAGATTTTTTTTATTTCTATTTCTTGAGTTCTTTTAAGTTTTAATCAGTGATGATTGATTTCATATTAGACAAGAGTTTTGATTTTACTTTGATATTCTAAATTTCTAATGAACATTGTAAGACATTATTGGTTAAAAATTGTGTGATATGAATCATGTTAATTTGAATTAACTATGCCTTACACTATTAAATTTGAATTAATTGTGAGTTGAATTGAATTTTAATTTTTGTAGGAAAGTGTTCTAGTTTTGTGAATTGAGATGGAGAAGTTTCTTGTGAAATTTAACCATTCTCAAGCAAGTTCTAGTACGAATGTCAATCCTTCTAGTCTTATAGATGACCTTAATTTAGATTCACTTGAAGCCGATCCAGGAAAAAGGGTACCAATTGCTCACTATAACCCTCAAATAAAGGATGAAGTGAGGAAACATTATATTCAAAAAGGGCCTTGTCAACCAAAAATGGATTCATATCCTCCAACTGAAATTGGAAAAAGAATGCGTCAATTTTGTAAAATTTGGTTTGAAGGTCCATATTCTAAATGGTTGGAGTATAGCGTGGAGAAAGATTCTGTCTATTGTCTATGTTGTTATTTATTCAAAGATGATTTTTTCCATGGAAGTACAAGTGAGTTTTACACAAAAACGGGTTTTAGGAGTTGGAATAGGGCACTTGAAAGATTCTGTAAACATGTTGGTGATGTTAATAGTATTCATGACAAATGTTTCAACAAGATGCTAGATTTGTCAAATCATCATCAATCAATTCAAGTTGTTATTGATAAGCATTCTCAAAAGTTAAAAAATGAGTATCGAATGCGTTTGGAAGCCTCAATTGATGTGTCAAGACTTCTTTTGCAATATGGATTACCTTTTCGAGGTCACGATGAAAGTGAATCTTCAATTAATCAAGACTTCTTTCTAGGATTTTTGCGATGGCTCGGGGACAAACATCCGGATGTTGGAAAAGTGATATTGGAAAATGCCCCACAAAATGATATGTTGACTTGTCCTATGATTCAAAAAGATATTGTCAATGTTTGTGCAAAAGAAACATTGAAAGCAATAATTGGGGACTTGAATGGAGATTACTTTGGTATATTAGTTGATGAGTCAAAAGACATCTCTCACAAAGAACAAATGACTCTTGTTTTGCGTTTTGTTAATAAGAATGGTGAAGTAGTTGAACGAATTATCGGTCTTGTCCATGTTAGTGATACATTGGCATGTTCATTGAAGAAAGCGATTTATTTTTTGCTTTCCGTTCACTCACTAAGTCCATCCAAAATACATGGACAAGGTTATGATGGGGCAAGTAATATGAAAGGAGAGATAAATGGGCTCAAAACTTTGATTATGAAAGATAGTCAATTGGCATATTACATTCATTGTTTTGCTCATCAATTGCAACTAACACTAGTGGCTATTGCTAAAAAATATTTGGATGTTGAAGACTTTTTTGATCATGTTAGTAATGTGTTGAATGTTGTTGGAGGATTTTTCAAGCGTAGAGACTTACTTTGTGATCACCAAACCAAAAAGTTAGAGCAATTATTTGAATCCGGTGAAGTTAAAAAAGGCCAAGGATTACATCAAGAACGTGTGCTTCAAAGACCAAGTGATACTCGTTGGGGATCACATTTCAAAACTTTAGATAACTTTATTGTTATTTTCTCATCTATTGTTCATGTTCTTGAAGTGATTGAACTTGAAGGGTCCACATCAAGTGATAGAAATCAAGCGGAGTATCTTTTCACAAGGATTAAAACATTTAAATTTATTTTTGTGCTTCACTTGATGTTGAAAGTGTTGGCAATGTCAAATGAGTTGAGTAAGATTTTACAAAAGAAAGATCAAGATATTGTTAATGTCGTGGAGTTTCTTAATATTACAAAGAAGAGATTGCAAGATATGAGGGAAAATGGATGGGAATCTTTGTTGAATGATGTTTCCTCATTTTGTGATGTGCATGATATCTTGATTCCCAAGTTGGATAAGTCTTATTTTCCCGGAAAGTCAAAACGTATGTCTTCGGGTGTTAGTTATGCGCACCACTTGCGTGTTGAAGTCTTTTTTGCTGTCATTGATGTGGAACTTCAAGAACTTAATGACCGTTTTGATGTAGTGAGTAGTGATTTGCTTCTTGGGATGGGTAGCTTGAATCCGGTCAATTCTTTCTCTAATTTTGACAAAGGTAAAATCATGACTTTAGCAAAGTGTTATTCAAGTGAGTTTGATGATGGAAAAATTCGAGATTTGAGCTATCAACTTGATACTTTCATTATTCATATGCGAAGTGGTAATCTCAAGTTCTCCAACTTGCAAGGAATTCGTGATTTGGCGAAGGCATGTCATTATCGATCGTTTTCAGAATATGAAAATTCGTCGAGGACAATTGTAAATGAATGTTAAATATTTATAATATTAGTAAATAGTAATATTATTGAAAGTTTTAAATTTGTTAACTTCATGCTTTTAGTGTGGAGTGTGGATTTGTAATATCTTATTATTTATATTTTATTGATTGCTTTATGATATATATCGAAAAGACGAATAATTTAATCAAATATAAAATTAATTTAATCGATAAGTTTATTTGACACCCACGGACTCTAAATCCTAGATCCGCCACTGCTATGGGCGCCAGATCCACGGCTAATACACACGAAAAATAGTCAAAATTGGGCGATTCATTAAAAGAGGCTTGTAATTGCATAAATGGGCATTTTAAAATAGTGTGAGTATACGTGAAGGTTTCCCAACTCATTACAGAGATCATCATAAAGATTTTTGAGAATTCTTTTTGGGTGCTCCGGACGCCAGATTCGTAGGCATTATACACATGAAAAATTGGGGAATTTGGTGATTCTTAAAAAAATACTTGTAAATACGGAAATGAGCGTTAAAAAAATGGTGTGACTATACGTGAATTTTCGTCAACTCATTACGGAGGTTCTCAAAAAGTTTTTTAAAATTTTTTTTTTGGGTGCTACAGGCGCCAGATCCATGGGCCAATACATACGAAAAATTGGAGAATTTGGGTGATTCTTTAAAAATTGCTTGTAAATACGAAAATGGGTGTTAAAAATGGTGTGAGTATACACGAAGTTTCCCCAACTCATTACGGAGGTCCTCATGAAGTTTTTTGAGAAATTTTTTTTGGCTGCTTCGGGCGCCAGATTCATAGGCTAATAAACACGATAAATCGTGGCGAATTTGGGAGATTCTTCAAAAAGGGCATGTAAATATGGAAATGTGAGTTTAAAAAATGGTGTAAATCTACGTGGAGGTTCTCCAACTCATTATGGAGGTCTTCATATAGTTTTTTGAGAAAAAATATTTGGATTCTCCGGATGCGCCAGATTCATGGGCTAATACACACGAAAAATCGGAGAATCTCGGCAATTCTTAAAAAAAGGATTGTAAATTCAGAAATGGGCGTTATAAAAATATTGTGATTAAACGTGAAGGTTCCCCAACTAATTACGGAGGTCTTCATAATTTTTTTTGAGAAAAAAATTTGGGTTATCTGGGTGGAAGATCCATTGCTAATACACACGAAAAATTGGGAATTTGATAATTTTTTAAAAAATAATTTGTAAATGCGGAAATTGGTGTTAAAAAAATTGTATGAGTATACGTGAAAGTTCCAAACTCATTACGGAGGTCATCATAAGGATTTTGAGAAAATATTTTTGGGTGTTCTGGGCCTGATCCATGGGGTAATACACACGAATAATCGACGAATTTGGGCAATTCTTAAAAGTGGGCTTGTAAATGCGGAAGTGGGAGTTAAAAAATGGTGTGGGTATACGTGAAGTCTCCCTAACTCATTACGGAGGTCCTCATAAAGTTTTTTAAGAAAAAAATTTGGGTGCTCCGACGCCAGATCCATAGGTTAATACACACGAAAATTTGGAGAATTTGGGCAATTATTAAAAATGGGCTTGTAAATGCGAAAATAGGGTTTAAAACAATTGTGTGAGTTTATGTGAATTTCATCAACTCATTATGAAAGTCCTCATAAAGTTTTTTGAGAAAAAAATTTTGTGTGCTTTGGGATCCATAGGCTAATGCACATGAAAAATCGGTGAATTTGGGGGATTCATAAAAAAGGGCTTGTATATGCAGAAATAAGCATTTAAAAAATGATGTGAGTATATGTGAATGTTCCCCAACTTATTATGAAAGTCCTCATAAAGTTTTTAGAGAAAGGTTTTTTTGGGATCCATTGGCTAATACACACAAAATATCTGGAAATTTTGGCAATTCTTAAAAAGGGCTAGTAAATGCGGAAATTGACGTTAAAAATGGTGTGAGTATTCGTTAAGGTTCTCCAACTCATTACGGAGGTCTTCATAAAGGTTTTTCAGAAAAAAATTGGGTGTTCTGGGCGCCAGATCCATGAGCTAATATACACGTAAAATTGGGAAATTTGGAAGATTTTTAAAAAACGGCTATTAAATACGGAATTGATCATTAAAAAAGTGTTGTTGAGTATATAAATATTCCCCAACTCATAACGGAGTTCCTCATAAAAAATTTTGCGGAAAAACTATTAGGTGCTCCGTACGCTAGATTCATGGGCTAATACACACGAAAAATCATTGAATTTGGGCGATTTTGAAAAAAAAGACTATTAAATGCAGAAATTGGCGTTAAAATGGTGTGAATATACGTGAAGGTTCCCGACTCATTACGGAGGTCCTCATAAAGGTTTTTTAGGAAAAAAATTTCTGGTTGTTCCGTGCGCCAAATCCATGGGTAATACACACGAAAAATTGGGGAATTTGAGCGATTTTAAAAAATGGACTTGTAAATGTAGAAATGGGCGTTAAATAATTGGTATGAGAATATGTGAAGGTTCCCAACTAATTACAGAGGTCCTTATAAAGTTTTTTGAGAAAATAATTTTGGGTGTTCGGACGCCAAATCTATGGGTTAATACACACGAAAAATTGGGGTATTTGAGCGATTCTTAAAAAAGGACTTGTAAATACGAAAATGAACGTTTAAAAAATGGTGTAAGTATACGTGAAGATTCCCCAACTCATTACATAGATCCACATAAAGTTTTTTCAGAAAAACCTTTTTGGTGCTCTGGGCGCTTGATCTATTGGCTAATACACACAAAAAATCGGGGAATTTTGGCGATTCTTAAATAAAGGCTTGTAAATGCGGAAATGAGCGTTACAAAATTTGTATAACTATACGTGAAGGTTTCCCAACTGATTACGGAGGTACTCATAAAATTTTTCTAGAAATTTTTTGGGTGCTCTGGGCACCTGATCAATGGGCTATTAACACACGAAAAATTAGGGAATTTGAGCAAATCTTAAAAAGGGTTTGTAAATGCGGAAATGAGTGTTAAAAAAATAGTGTGAGTATACGTGAATGTTCTCTAACTCATTACGGAGGTTCTCATAAAAAAATTTAGAATTTTTTTTTGGGTGCTCCTGTCACCAGATTCGTGGGATAATACACACGAAAAATCGAGAAATTTGGGTGATTCTTAAAAAAAGGGCTTGTAAAACCGGAAATGGACGTTAAAAAAATAATATGAGTATACGTGAAGGTTCTCCAACTCATTACGGAGGTACTCTTAAAGTTTTTTGAAAAAAACAATTTGGGTGCTCCGGGCGCTAGATGCATGGCCTAATACACACGAAAATCAGGAAATTTGGGTGATTCTGAAAAAAAGGCTTGTAAATGCAGTAATGGACATTACAAAAATGGTGTGAACATACATGAAGGTTTCCAACTCATAACGGAGGTCCTCATATAGGTTTTAGAGAATTTGGGTGCTTTGGACGCCAGATCCATGGGCTAATAATACACACGGAAAATAGTGGAATTTGAGTGATTCTTAGAAAAAAAGTTTTTAAATGCGAAAATGAGCATAAAAAAGTGATGTGAGTACACGTGAAGGTTCCCCAACTCATTATGGAAGTCCTCATTATGTTTTTTGAGAAAAAAATTGGGTGCTCTGTGCACCAAATTCATGGGCTAATACACATGAAAATCGAGGGATATGGGCGATTCTTAAAAAAAGGATTGTAAATGCAGTTATGGACGTTAAAAAATGGTGTGAGTATACGTGAAGGTTCTCCAACTCATTACGGAGGTCCTCATATAGGTTTTTTAGAAAAAAAATTGGGTGCTCCGGGTGCCATATATATGGGCTAATACACATGAAAAATTGGGTTATATGAGCGATTCTTAAAAAAAGAATTGTAAATACGGAAATGAGCGTTCAAAAAAAATATTATGGGTAAACGTGAAGGTTCTCTAGCTCATTACGAAGGTCTTCATAATATTTTTTGAGAAAAAAAATTTGGGTGCTCTGGGCGCCAGATAAATGGGCTAATACACACGAAAAATTGGAGAATTTGAGTGATTTTTATAAAAAAAAACTTGAAAATACAGAAATGAGCGTTTAAAAATTATGTGGGTATACGTGAATGTTCCCAACACATTACGGAGGTCCTCATAAAATTTTTTGAGAAAATATTTTAGGTGCTCCGAGCCAGATCCATTGGCTAATACACACAAAAAAATGGGAAATTTGGGCGATTCTTAAAAGTGGGCTTGTAAATGCTGAAATGAGCGTTACAAAAATGGTGAGAGTAAAGGTTCCCCAACTCATTATGGAGGTTCTAATAAAGTTTTTTGATAAAAAAATTTGGGTGCTCCGATGCCAGATCCATGGGCTAATACACATGATTTTTTTGAAAATTTGGACGATTCTAAAAAAGGCTAGTCAATGTGTAAATGGGCGTTAAAAAATAGTGTGAATATACGTGAATGTTCCTCAATTCATTACGAAAATTCTCATAAAGTTATTTGAGAAAAAAAATTGGGTTCTCAGGGAATTCTTAAAAAAAGGCTTGTAAATGCGGAAATGAGCGTTAAAAATTGGTGTGAGTATACGTGAAAGTTTCCCAACTCATTACGAAAGTCTTCATAAAGCTTTTTGAGAAAAAAAATTATG
Organism: Solanum stenotomum; assembly: GCF_019186545.1. Lineage (NCBI taxonomy): Eukaryota > Viridiplantae > Streptophyta > Magnoliopsida > Solanales > Solanaceae > Solanum > Solanum stenotomum. The sequence goes on from NW_026024917.1 coordinate 16,800, forward strand.
GATACTCCGGGTGCTAGATCCATTGCCTAATACACACGAAAAATTGAGGAATTCAGGCGATTCTTAAAAAAGGGCTTGTAAATGTGAAAATGAGCATTAAAAAATGGCGTGACTATACGTGAAGGTTCCCAACTCATTACACATGTACTCATAAAGTTTTTTGAGAAAAAAAATTTGGGCACTCCTGGCGCCATATCCATAGGCTAATACACACGAAAAATTGGAGAATTTTGGTGATTCTTAAAAAAAGGCTTATAAATGTGAAAATGACGTTAAAAATGGTGTGAGTATACGTGAAGGTTCCCAACTCATTACACATGTACTCATAAAGTATTTTGAGAAAAAAAATTTGGGCGCTCCTGGCGCCATATCCATAGGTTCATACACACGAAAAATTGGAGAATTTTGGTGATTTTTAAAAAAAGGCTTGTAAATGTGAAAATGGGCGTTAAAAATGATGTGAATATACGTGAAAGTTCCCAACTCATTACATAGGTCATCATGAAGGTTTTTGAGAAAAAAATTTGGTTGCCCTTGGCGCTATATCAATGGGCTAATATATACGTAAAATTGGGGAATTTGAAAGATTTTTTAAAAAGTGCTGGTAAATGCGCAAATGAGCATTAAAAAAATGTTGTGAAATATACGTGAAGATTCCCAACTCATTATGGAGGTCCTTATAAAATTTTTGAGAAAATTTTTTGGATGCTCCGAGTGCCAGATCCATAGACTAATACACACGAAAAATCGAGAAAATTGGACGATTCTTAAAAATGGGTTTGTAAATGCGTAAATGAACGTTAAAAATAGTGTGAGTATACGTGAAGGTTCTCCAAATCTTTACGTAAGTCCTCATAAAGTTTTTTGAGAAATATTTTTTTGGGTGCTCCTGGCGCTAGATCCATTTGCTCATACACATGAAAAATTAGGGATTAAGGCTTGTAAATGCGAAAATGTGTGTTAAAAAATGGTGTGAGTAAAAGTGAAGGTTCCCTAACTTATTACGGAGTTACTCATAAGGTTTTTGAGAAAAAAAAATTTGGTGCTCCGAGCTACAGATCCATGGGATAATATACACGAAAAATTGAGAAATTTGGGTGATTCTTAAAAAAGGCTTGCAAATGCGAAAATGAGCGTTAAAAATGGTGTGAGCATACGTGTAGGTTCCCGAACTCATTACGGAGGTCCTTATAAAGGTTTTTGATAAAAAAAAAATTTGTGCTTCGGGCGCTAGATCCATGGACTAACATACACGTAAAATCTGAAAATTTGGGAGATTCTTAAAAAAAGGCTTGTAAGAGAGGAAATAAGCGTTAAAAAACTGCTATAAAGATAGGTGAAGGTTCCTCAACTCATTACGGAGGTCCTCATTGAAATTTTTTGATAAAAATATTTTGATGCTCCGGGCGCTAGATCCATTGGCTTATGCACACGAAAAATTGAGAAATTTGGGAGATTCTTAAAAAATGGCTTGTAAATGCGCAAATGGGGGTTAGAAAAATAGTGAGTATACGTGAAGGTTTCCTTAACTCATTTTGGAAGTCCTCATAAAATTTTTGAGAAAAATAATTTTGGGAGATTCTTAAAAAACGCTTGTAAATGCAGAAATTAGCGTTAAACAAATTGTGTGAGTAAACATGAAGCTTCCCAAACTCATTACGGAGGTACTCATAAAGTTTTTTGAAAAAAAAATTGGTTTCTCCGAGGTCCAGATCCATCGGCTGATACAGACGAAAAATCGTGGAATAGGGAGATTTCTAAAAAAAAGGCTTGTAAATGCAGAAACAGGCGTTAAAAAAATAATGTGAGTATACGTGAAGGTTGTCCAACTCATTACGGAGATACTTATAAAAAATTTTGAGAAAAAAATTAGGGTGCTTCGGGCGCCAAATCCATTGCTAATACACACGAAAAATTAGGTAATTTGAGCAATTCTTTAAAAAGGGCTTGAAAATGCGAAAATGGGCGTTGACAAATAGTGTGAGTATACGTGAAGGTTTCCCAACTCATTACAGAGGTACTCATAAAGTTTTTTGAGAAAACAATTTAGGGTGCTCCGTGCGCCAGATCCATGGGCTAATACATAAGAAAAATCAAGGAATTTAGGCGATTCTTAAAAAGAGACTTGTAAATGCGGAAATAGGTGTTAAAAAATGATGTGAGCATACGTCATGGTTCCCCAACTCATTACGGAGGTCCTCATAAAGGTTTTTGAGAAAAAAATTGGATGCTCCGGGCGCCAAATCCATGTGCTAATATACACGAAAAATAAAAAAAAAATGGAGATTTTTAAGAAAAGGCTTGTAAATGCAGAAATAAGCGTTAAAAGTGTTGTGAATATACGTAAAGCTTCCCCAACTCATTACAGAGGTCCTCATAAGGTTTTTTTAAGCAAAAATTTTTGGATGCTCAGGGCGTCAGATCCATGGGCTAATACACACGAAAAATTGGGGAACTTGGACAATTCTTTAAGAAAGGTTTGTAAATGCAAAAATGGGCGTTAAAAATGGTGTGAGTATACGTGAGGGTTCCTCAACTAATTACAAAGGTTCTCATAAAGGTTTTTGAGAAAAAAAATGTAGGTGCTTCGGGCTCCAGATCCATGGGGTAATGCACACGAAAAAGGGAGATTCTTAAAAAAGGATTTGTAAATTCGGAAACGAGCGTTAAAAAATGGTGTGAGTATACATGAAGGTTTCCCAACTCATTACGGAGGTCATCATAAATTTTTTGAGAAAAAAAATTGGGTGCTTCGGGCACCAAATCCATGAATTTTTGGTGATTCGGGTTTTCGACTTGATTTTGGTTGTACTTTCTCATGAACATCCGTTAAGATGTGAGTAATTGATTTTGCCAATTTCCGTGTGCTATGATCCATGGATATTTGGTAATCCAGGATTCTAGCTTGTTTTTGGCCGAAATTTTTCATAGACGTCTGTAAAGACCTTAGTAATGGAGCCAGTTGGTCTCGAGGGGAAAATGAGTGCATTTTCTAGTTTAAATGATCCCCAAAGTAGGTAAGCCCAGATTTTGCCAATTTTCGTGTGCTACCGGGATTCTGGCGATTCGGGATTCTGGCTTGTTTTTTGCCAAAAATTTTCATGGACGTCTGTTAAGACCTAAGTAATGGAGCCAGTTGGTCTCGAGGGGTAAACAGGTGTATTTTCATGTTCAAACGAGCCCAAAAGCAAGTAAACCCAGATTTTGCTGATTTTTGTATGCGATAGTCCATGGATTTTTTGTTATTCAGGATTTTGGCTTGTTTTTTGTTGAATTTTTTCATAGACGTCAGTTAAGACTTTAATAATTGAGCCAGTTGGTCCTGAGGGGTCAACGAGCACATTTTTAAGTTCAAACAAGCCCCAAAACAGGTAAACCCTGATTTTGCCAATTTTTGTGTCCTATAGTCCATGGATTGTTGGTGATACGGGATTCTAGCTTGTTTTTAGCCGAAATTTTTTTGTGGACGTCCGCTAAGACCTTAGTAATAGTGCATTTTAAGTCAAATGAACCACAAAGCAGGTAAAACCAGATTTTACTGATTTTCGTGTGCTATAGTCCATGGATTTTTTTGTGATTCGAGATTCTGGCTTGTTTTTGGCTGAAATATTTCATAGACGTCTGTTAAGACTTCAGTAATGGAGCCAGTATGAGCTCCAAAGTAGCTAAAATCATATTTTACTGATTTTCGTGTGCTATATAGTCCATGAATTTTAGGTGATTCGATATTTTGGCTTATTTTTGGCCGAAATTTTTCAAGTTCAAACGAGCCCCAAAGCAGGTAAACCCAGATTTTTGCATTTTTTTGTGTGCTATAGTCTATGAATTTTTTGTGATCCGAGATTTTGGTTTGTTTTTGACAAATTTTTTCATGAACGTCCGTTAAGACCTTAGTATGGAGCCAGTTGGTTCCAAGTGGAAAACATGCGCATTTTCAAGTTCAAACAATCCCCAAAGCAGGTAAACACAGATTTTATCGATTTTCGTGTGCTATAGTCCATAGATTTTTGGTGATTCAGGATTTCGACTTGTTTTTTACCGAAATTTTTCATGGACGTCACTATATCTAGAAAATATCTCATTTTCTAATACTCCTCCTTGAGATTATGCTTGGATACTTCAAATTTCTCCTTGGGAAGAGCCTTGGTAATGATATATGTAATCTGTTGATTTGAGCAACAATGAACAAGTTTAACTTCGCCATCATTTTCTGCTTGTCTGATAGTGTGAAACTTCACATTTGTATGCTTGATATGATCATGTTGCACTGATTTTTTGGTTATAGATATTGTTGACTTGTTGTCAACCTTAATGACAATAGCTTCAATGTCATTTTTTCTCAAAAATCACAAAGACTTTTTCTTAACCATAAAGCCTGGTTAGTTGTATCAGCACTGGCGATATATTCTTTTTCTGAAAAAGATTGAGCTACCACCTCTTGCTTCTTTGAATTCCATGAGAACATGCCTGAATGAAGTTTAAAAGCATATCCAGAAGTGTTTTTCATATCATCAACACTTCTTGCCCAATCACTATCCGAATAAACCATCAATTGCCCTTGCTCTTCCTTTTTAAACTAAACATTGTTGGGGTTTTAAATGTTGTGAATGGAAAATGAAGAGTTGCGACTTTTATGAAAAGTTGTGAATTTTATGAAAAGTTGCGACTTTTATGAAGAGTTGTGACTTTTTCGTAGGGTTGTGACTTTTATGAAGGGTTATAACTTTTGACTTTTGCAAAGGATTGTGACATTTTCACAAGGCACAATAAACATTTGTTCATACTATCATTTGTTGTCTATAAATAAAAGTGTTTCCTCTTATTTTTCAACAATTAATTTTCTGAACTTTTTATTCTGCACAAACAAATTCTAGTGTATTTTACTGCCTTTGAATGGTTCGCCGACACCGTAGTTTTAAGTACCAATACACCGGTGAATAAGATCGTTCTATCTTGGAGGGATATATTCCATTAACTTCGGTTACTTGAGAAGAATAATATCCTTAAGGAAACAATGTGCATTCAGTACACTTGATTTTCTTCTTTGAGAAAATATTTTCTATATGATTTCTGATTTGTTTCAGATTCTAGTTTTTTAATTGGCTTTAAGTTTCTTGTTTTGAAGATATTCGTTAAACATTGTTGTTGCTTACCAAGTTGTGTAAAGTCGTTGTTCTAACTTCTAAGTATCTTAGTAATACAAATACACTAATCAGCAGTTCCCTTGATATACCTCAAGTTCGCTTAGCGACACCGAGATGAACTTGACTTGGAACATGCCTAAATCTCGACATAAGGGGATCGCCTATTTGCTTGAGAGTTAACTCATTGTTCAACACGAGCAGAACAATTTTGGAATTTCCAAAAGATACAGAGCATCAGGAAACAGAATGGATTGGGATTTTTTTGAGTTGTTGGGGCTTCCAATGGAAAAGATGCTTAACTATAGAGGACGACGGTGAAGAATTATAGGTTGTCCAAGATCGTTCAACTCAACATGTAAAATGTCATCATCCAAATTCCCCGAGTGTATCATGGAGGACCCCTCACCCCTTTATCTTCAAGTGCACAAAGTGCTCCGCAGAGATTACTTACAAGATTGTGCCCCGGGATGACCTGTTTTCCGGTTAATATGGGATGTCCTGCATGGCGGTTAATAAATTGGAATTGTAGCTGAATTCATATGTAATATGTAAAATTATAGAAAGAAAATTTCAGATTAATACAATAGAACCTCTGAGTAAAATAACCTCTCTAAATTCTATGCATTTCTATAGTTATATTTGTTGATGTGAAGGGCAAAACTGAAGCTCGGCACATGGGACAATCTTTTTTCCTTAGCAACCATTGTTTGATGCAACCTACATGATATTCATGTCCGCATCGTAGAGTCCCAATGGTCTCTTCCTGCTCAAATTCCGAGTGACATATGGCACAAATCTCTTCAGTTTCCGTTGAATTATTCACTTCGTCTTTAAGCACAACAACCTGATGAGTTCTTGTTTTAATCCATTCTATAGGATCATCCCTATTGACATTATAATTTGGCGGATTTCTCAAATTTTGATCGTCTGACCTCAAGTGCCTTTCCGCTGAATAACGATCACTCAAGTTAGTAATTTTAATTCCATCCATGATTACGATTGGACCAACTTATAATAAGTTTTGAGTGACAATTAATTATTTATAGAAATGCCTGGTGAGTCATATATTTCCTATTTCAATAATAAGTTGTATTCCTATTTATTTTGGAATTGGATTTATTTTTATTGAGCCGTTAGTTATTCCATTTATGGTATTATTTGTTAAATGGGCTTAAATCCTATTCCTAAAGAAATTAGGAGAACTAAATAAATTAAGAAACTTTACTTTCTTTCGAGGCTTCAGCGTTAAGTTTCCAAACTTTGTTTCCGCGTTAAGTTTTTTTAGAAAATATGGTAAGGCATCGAGTTAAGTTATTATAAAACTCTGTTTTCTGATAGTTCTGCTCTGTTCTTTTCAAAAATCGATAAAATCGTTCTATTCTGTTCCTTCAGTACTCAGAAATCCCAACATTGTTTCTGTTGAATTTTCTCGTGTTGAACAATGAGTAACTCTCATTCTTCACCAGATTATCATCAATATTCGCAATTTATGTTTGTGAATTCGCGTAGAATTGGAATTAGAAGTAGGCGAGATCGTTCTTCTAGAAGAAGACAACACGATCATCCCTTCGTTTTGGGATTACAAGTCATAATTACTCCTCACAGTAACTCTCACACTGGCGGAATCACAAATATTAACGTCAGCAGTCGTGATTTAGTGGAAAGGGCCTTAAGGCAGCAGCATGTACAAGACTATTTCAATGGTGGATCATCACCAAATTCTTCAGATGATTCTCAACCAGCAAGTGAACTGATTGATGATCAAGAGGAGGATGATATATTATTGGGGTATTTTAAAACAAGAATTCATTGTGTTGCTGACGGAATAAATAATCCCACAGAAACAAAAGAGATTTGTGCCATATGTCAAGCGGAATTTGAGCATGAAGAGTCCATTGGGACACTGACACGAATATCATACAGGCTGCATCAAACAATGGTTGCTGAGGAAAAACGATTGTCCCATGTCCGTCCTACTAATAATCTGTTTAGCTGGTACAGTTATCATTCTTTTTGAGTTTGAATTTGTGAACCATGCTAAGGATCCTGGCAAAGTGGTAGTACTAAATTCCCTCTCATTTTCTATTAGTGAGTTTTTATCAAACTTTTATTTATAAAGATTTAGTTCATGGATGTTATGTTTCTCTTTGTTAGAATGATAATGAGAACCTGATATTTTCATCTAGTTACACGTTTTCAGGTGTTTGTTGCGGTCAAGTGTCTATCTCTCCGTCCCTCTCTTTCTCTGTATATGTTAACAGAATCCTTGCTGGTGATCCACACAATATTCCTCATTAATTGTTGGTTTCTTTATGCACACTTATTTTTCTTTACTTCGGTTGGCAGAAGAGATGATATGCTTTACACTTACTCTATTTGGTACCATGTTAACTTGTTGGCCTAGTTTGTGTTACAAGTACATGTTTGCTTTACTCCACAACTCTAATCAGCGTTCGTACTAAGGTGATGACGAACTATTGGGTGCTATGTTATGAAGTTTGCTGTAACACCTAGTACTATTTTACTTCGGTTGGAATAGAAATCGATCAAAGACAATATATAACTTCTGTTTTGGGGCCAATTAAGGTATAAATAGAAATGTAGACACACCATGTAATAAAGAGCTTCTGTGAAACTGCAGTTACAGTTACAGTAAGTGCATTTTAATTAGAACCTTCATTCTNCTGTAAAACTCATCTCATTAAACTTAGTAAAGACAATTAGTTGTTCTGAAGTTGTGAATGTAACGCGCTATACATCTTTTGATATATATAAGAACAATTTGCTTCATGTCCTAAATATTGTTAAGAGACCGCCAATTACAACATTATCGAATTCAGCTTAAGTAGAAACTCTAACGTACATATATTAAACAAATAATCTGAACGATTGTAATCTGTCTTTTCCACAAAATAGTGTTGCAATGTGAATTGATGCTTGAATTTCTTTTATAATGTTCGTCAATTAGCTTATTTAAGGTTTCATTAATTTGGTCAATTGCCACAAAAGGGAATACCTAACTTTTGCCATATACGACATTGAAGGCAAGAATTGACTTCAATTTTGCTTTTATTAATTTGGTCGTTTATCTTTCAGAGAGCAGGGCATACTGCTCCAAATTTGGGCACCAGAAGAATGTCTTGCTAATCACAAGGACCATATGCATGTCCATAATCAGGGGCGGATCCAGGGTATCAGGTGGGGTTCCCGAGAACCTGGTAACTTGCTATAAAGTCATTTTTTTAAAATTTTATTAATCGGGGATGAAAATTCTAAGACTAGATACTTTTCGAGACATCACGCATCATTCCCTTAACAAGTATCCCAAATTTTCATATAGAAATTTCTCACAATTAATATGCAGAATGAGAACATTATAGTGTTTAAAGGCACCAAAGTTTGTTCCTTAGAAAGAACAATGATACCCTTACCAAACATCATCATCAACAACAAACGCAGTGTAATCTCACAAGTGAGGTCTAAGAAAGGTAGTGTGTACGCCAATCTTACCCCTACCTTGGGGGAGGTAGAGAGGCTCAACAACTAGAAAATAGAAACAGATAAACATCAAGTAAGAACTTATTCTTCAACAAACAAAACAAACTGACAGACTAATAATATTTGTCTAATAACAAATGCCTGGAAAGCAGTTTCAGGAACATGTAGGAATTTATTAATAAGGGACAAACTACAATAAAACCAAGCCAGCATTAACAAGTTCGAAATCGATCCACATTGTTGAAGGCTCAACCTTGGTAACTACTCGATTCCCAACAGCACTTTTATGTCCCTCTGCAACAAGAGCATGAACTCATAAGGTAAATCATCTTATATAGAAAAGTTGCATCGAGTATTAACACAAAAACGTTACCTCCATTGAGAGAGGAGATGTGGTAGGATAATAGCGATCAGAAACTTGGCCATTCTTATCAACGAGGAACTTAGCGAAATTCCACTGAATATTATCCCCAACTAATCCCCACTTTGCTGATTTCAAGAACTTATAAAAGGGAGATGTGTTTTCGCCATTCACTTCAATCTAGTTCAAGAAAGATACACACTTGTGAATACAAAGATACCATGAGCTCTAAGGGAAGAAGTAATCCAGACGCAATAGTATCCCTTAAGAATGCAACTTTGATGTTCGTAGTTAACAGAAGATGCCAACAAATTTATTGAGAATAAACTAATTGATGGAAAAACCGCAACTTCCAAAATATTCTACCAAAATATTAAACATCTAACTCACGTGTATATGCAGGGAGAGAAGATGTATATTTAAAAGAAGGAACACAATACCAAGTAAATCACCATTTTTTTTTAATAATGCAAGAAAATAAAAAATTAGTAGTTGAAACAATAGTAACATCTATGAGGATTCTTGTTGTTTCATTACCTTGTCAAAGATGGGGAACTCTGACTTGAAACGCGTACAAGCAAATTCTACAATCTCATCGTTGCTCCCTGGTTCTTGCGCACCAAATTGATTGCAAGGAAATGCCAATATTTCCAGACCTACATTTAAATACCCAAAGAAAGAGAGATGTGAATTGTGAAGGCAGTTTTAGTGATACTCAAACCATAATAATGTGATGATTTTGAAACTTTGGTTCAAACACTAGCCTTTTTCTTCTTCTTTATTGATAGAGGAATTTAATTTGTTATGAGACAATCATTAATGACAGCAATAATAATGAAAAGAAAGACCATACAATTTAATGTGGGGAACTCTCAAGGGGAAGGAAACTCACGGCCAGTCACCAACTCTTGTTATTTCACAGTGAAAGATGATACAAATACACCGAGTAACCAATGTTTATAATAGGCTGCGAAAAATCTCAATCCTAGACTATTTAGGATGTGCTCCAAACATTTTTTATAAGAAACCTACAGACTTTTAAAAATAGGCTGCGAAAAAACTGCTGCGAGAGCAAAATGGTTACTTGACACATACCTTGATCTTTGTACTTCTCATGTAAATGGTTGAGATCTTTGTAGTTTGAATCAGTCAAACCGCTGTGGACAGCAAAACAGATAACACTTGAATTTCTTTTCTTTTCATAATAAGTCAGATAACAGTTGAAGAATTCAATGAAGTGAAATATTATATGAATCACAGAACGTGTAAAAGAAAAAGCAATTTCTTAAGAGTTATGATTTTCATCTGGGACAAAGGTTGCTTCTTTCCCTGGAAATCATACAACTAATAAATATGATGGGTGGAAATAGATGATTTTACCATTTGGACGCAACATTCACGATAAGTAGGACCTTTCCTTTGTAGGTATTAAGATCAACATCATTTCCCTTTGCATCCTGAGAGCAAAGGAGACAGTATGCTCAGAAAAGGAACAAGATACAAGTAAATGAAGCATTTCATTGTGGTCACTTGTATCAAAAATGTCCGATCCTCCAAAAATAGTGCCTTTTTGGAGTATCTAACACGGATGCATATTTTCAGCATTGCTGCTTGAATCTCTATCATAACAATTAGCAGGTAAGCTATGCGATAGTCGAGGTGCACACAAATTGAACTGGAATACTCCTGGACTATTGGAAAAAAAGAAAAATGGTTCTACTCAAATATAAGGTATATCTCATACTTCCATCTAGGGGTGTCAAAAATGAACCCAAACATAGATAACCCGCCCAGAATTTTAAGGGTTGGGCTCAAGATAATTTGAATTGGGTTCAATTTCAACTCATTCAAACCTAACCCATTTTAAGAGAATTCTCAATTGAGCCCAATTCAATCTCCAATTTCAAGCCGTTTTAAAACTCTTTACTAAGATATGTTCCTAGATTAAAGGTATGAATTATTATCTATTTAACATCTTTTAGGATTTATTTATCCATTTGTTACTTTTTTTAAAAAAATCTTCTAATTGTGATTATAAAAGTTAAATATCACTATGCTAAAATTATTGAGATTAATTGGGTCAAATTGGGCGGGTCAAGACCCAACCCATTTTTTAGCCCATTTGAACTCAACCCATTTGAGCCCAAAGTAAACTTGGGTGGGTCAAGATCCAACCCGATTTTTATTTCAACCCATTTTAATATCTCAAATTTCAACCCAACCCGCCCATTTGACACTCCTACTTCCATCCACTCTTCCCCTCAAATTAAAACTCTTGATGATTAAACATTTACATATTGCAGCAAAATACCTTCCACATATGCCTATTCTAGCATCATATTGCTTAGCTCCCATTTGGCCTGAGATTTGAACAGGTCGGAAATCATAGTAACTCAGTTGATTGACTATTTGTACTTTCACCTTGTTGTTAAAGACTTGTAATCCCGTTCCCCTACCCTCAATATTTTCAACTTGTTGGTGAGGGTTGTCCCCCTATGTTGCTCACACTCTTCAAAAATATCAATAGGTACCTGTCGGATCCTCCAAAAAAGTGTAATTTTAAAGGATCCAAAGCATGTGCACAACATTTCTGGAGAGTCCGAGCAACTCAGTAATGTCCCCTGCCCTCAATTTGAAAGGAAAAATAAAGATTTGAACCAGTTTTTGGGTGAAATTTTTCTTCCACTCACCTGACTTCAAATTTTTTTTCGAGTAAAATCATGTCCAAATACAACTTCAGTTTCAAAAACTATTTTCCTAACACAACTTCAACAACTCTTCTTTTTTTTTTTCAAAGTATGACAAAATCTGCAGTCAAACTAGCTCAAAGAAAAAAAAAAATTATAAGGCAACTTCAAAAACTCTTTTTTCTTCGTATTTCACAAAATCTATAGTCAAACGCTAGCTCGCGAAGAAAAACCAAACTTAAGATTATGAGAGGAGCTAACCTTTAGAGTAAAGTCATAGACAGATTCTGGCTTCTTCTCCGGTTGGCCGGCCATCCTCGTCGTCGTCGGAATTTGGTATTCTTAAAGTTTGAAATAAAAAGCCAAACTACAAAATATCCAGCCACACATCCACCTATATATATTAAGGCTAGATTGGTAGGAGTGATAATGTATAATTAATTTTGAAAATAAGTTTGTCTCAAATTTAATTGGTATAAAATTGTGGAATAATTTATTTAGGAATTAATTATTGCAGAATTATTTTAATTTTTATATTAAAGGTAAAATAATAGTTCTTAGATAACTATTCTAAAAAATGGTTATTATTTCTAACTAAACTAGCACTGACGAGGTAAGGAAACCTTGATATGCAAGTGATGGTATAACCAATTATTTAACTTTGTTATACCAAAGTTGCATTACCCTTTTTGGTCTTCAACTCAACTAGAATATTCATGTGTTCCAATTCTGAGTTTGTATAAGGAGACACTTAAATTTGTATAAAATTATACTATAAATAAACACATGTGTTTTATATGATATAAAATACACGTAAATTGTCACGTAAGATGTGAATTGTCATATAAAATGTCATGTAGGACCCTTGAGTTTACTTGTTTAACTCTATACAAATTTAAGTGCATACTTGTGTACATTCAAAGTTGGAGAGCATAGATTTTAGATAGGACCAAATTAAAGAGCATACTTCATCTATTTAGGTATCAAACTCACAATATGATATTCTCTTCGTTTTTGATTTGTCTATCTTAATTTGATTGGATGAAGTTTAAGAAAATAAAGAGGATTTTAAATTTAATGATCTTAAATTATATATATATTGTATCAAAATGTTTAATTATGTAATCTTAAATATGTCATATGAAATATTATAATTCAAAAGTTATCGAATTAATGAAGATACAATATTTTTTAAACAACCTAAAAAATATATATAAGACAAATAATTACGACACAGGAAGTGATAGTTTTGTTTTATAATCTTAAATAAATATTTATATAGTAATAACAAATTAACAATAATAATAATCTATAAAACTAATAAGCACAATTGTGCATATTGCATAACCGAGACCGAGACCAGATTGTCCGACTAGCACACTTTTATTAGGAAATGAAGAGGTCAAAAATTTGTTGAATAAAAAGGTGTGCATTCGCTATCCTTTCGCTTAAGATGATTTCACCCATGCTAGTTGGGGCTTAGATTGGAGACCTCATGATATCATTGGAGCGGCAACTAAAATTAAACATATATATATATATATATCTAATATATAAAAGTATATTTTAAAATTTTGATCTTAAATATTTTATGTATAGAGTAATTTAAAAATGGCTAAATTAGAAAAGAAGCACTCGATTTTTAATTAATATTTTTTTTCAAAAAAGAAAAGTAGTTCGAAAGTATTTTTTAAAAGATACGGGATGTGTCCTTGGCTTTTGTGCAATATTATGCAGATAAAATATGAGTATAGAAAATTGCACTTATTGTAAAGGCCAAAATATATCGAATCTGTTTTTGGTGGTTGCGCAATCCTACACGGATAAAATGTGATCATACAAAATAGTCTATCTCAATTTATATGATGTATTTTCATTTAATATGAATTTTTTTTAAAGTAAAACTTGTATTTAAAATAAGACATAAGATATTTGTGGACTATAGATTATTTCATAAAGATTCCCTATTTTAAAGCTAAATCAATAAAATCATTACTAGATATAGAAAGACATGATACATGAATATATTTTATAACTTGACTTCAGCTGGTATTTATGTCTTTCAATTTTGGGTGTGCACAAGTAAATACTTCAACTTGTATAAAATGAAATAAGTACACATACGTCTTATGTGGCATAATACACGTAGGATTCTACGTAGGACACAAATTGTCATGTATGACACATATGTCTATTTGTTCAATTTTAGACAAGTTTAAATATATACTTGTGCACACCCAAATTTTGAGGGCATAGATGACAACTAAGGTCAAGTTAACGGGCACGTTTATGTATTATGTCATATAAAAATGTGTCATTATTTTCAAACTAACTAAAAAAGAAAGTGATCATATAAACTGAACATAGGAAATATTTTCTTTAATCTAACATAATTGAAAATTTGAATCCGATTCAAATTTCTAAATTCTTATCACAAATTCTCAAATAATTTATCGTAAAATTAGCTATATAAATTCCAAGTTTTTTTTATATAATTGTATATTTGAAAACTATATAAAAAATATTATAAAAATTACAACAATTAAAAACTTAAAATATTTAATATATATATATATAATTAATTCTCAAAATTTTAAATGTGTTATATAAATTGAAATAAAAGAAGTATAAAAGATCTTGTTACATTTTTGCATATGGTAAACATGTTGCCCTTATGATGGTGTGCTGAGACTTTACAGCTTTATTGTAAGATGTAATGTGCTCTTTTATGGTTGGACCCTCTTTTCTTTTATCAAAATTTAGCGTGTATTATTGCGGTGTGGTATTTATATACCATTTTGAATAAATGTAAAGGGTAATAGAACTCTCGCAAATTCATCTGTTTTTGTAAAAAAAAAAAAAAAGAAGATAAATTCATGGAGAAACATATGTATTATCTCCATAATATATATGAAGTTACTGCACAAATCAACAATACAATACCAATGGTTCACCAACTACATTTTTAATTTAATACATATAATATCATTACCAACAATCCTAACCCAAAATCATTGAGGGTTGAACTAAAGTGGTAAATATATTTTTTATTATTTTTAATAAAAAAATTAAATTTAAGTCATAGATATGTTTTCATTTTCAATAGGGAATGGTTTACCGTTTAAGAGGGATTTATGTATATAGATCTAAATTAATCGTGCCTCAAAACAGATATGGAATATCAAACGAAAAAAAAGAAGGAATAATACATTAACACACCTTTAAACTTGACTTCAGCTGGCATCTATGCCTCTAACTACGGTTGTACACAAGTATACACTTAAATTTGTAGAAAATTAAACAAATAGATGCGCGTCTAAACAGATTCAACTTGAGAAGTTGATTAACAATGTATCAATTTAAAACTTCTCTCATAGAATGAACAATTTATGTTGCACAACATTTCAAATGGCGATCATCTACACCATAACAGCCCTTCTTACATAATGTCTCTCACTCAGATAACGAAAACAAGTAAACGATTTCTAAAATAAAACCAAACCTGCAACTAACAAGTGAAAAATCGATCCACATCGTTGAAGACTCGATGCTTCGCAACTATATAATTTCAAGAAGCTTTTTCATATCCCTCTGCGGAAAAAATCATGAAGCCATAAGTACATGATGTGTTGCACACAAATTTACAGGAAATTTACGTAGAGTATTTCAGTTTTCAAGCAGTTGATTACCTCGATAGTCAGAGGAGATGTGGTTGGGTAATAACGATCAACAACCTGCCCGTTCTTATCAACCAAGAACTTAGCGAAATTCCACTGAATATCATCCCCAAATATTCCCCATTTGCCTGATTTCAAGAATTTATAAAGAGGAGATGCATTTTCGCCATTCACTTCAATCTAATTCAAGAAAAGATACTGAACTTAGCGAAATTCCACTGAATATCATCCCCAAATATTCCCCATTTGCCTGATTTCAAGAATTTATAAAGAGGAGATGCATTTTCGCCATTCACTTCAATCTAATTCAAGAAAAGATACTTTAGTTGTTAATAAAAATGAGACACCATTGAAATAGTACATCATGATTCCACAACCATGAATTCCACAACAGGTAATTATGGAATGTAATGGTATCCATTTTCAATACAGCATGAATGTTTATAGCTGACAGAGGGGATACGTAAATTGATGGATAAAGGAAATTTTCTATATTTCTCAACATATTCTACCGAAACATTGAACATTTTTAGAACACTGATGTACACAAGCAGGGAGAGAAGATACGTTTAAAAGACGAGACACACTACTAAGCAAATAACCAAGTTGTAGCTAATATAATGACATCTATCAGGACTATTGTTCTTTCATTACCTTATCAAAGATAGGAAAGTCTGACTTGAAACGTGTACAAACGAAGTCTAAAATCTGATCATTGGTCCCTGGCTCTTCCTCACCAAATTGATTGCACGGAAATGCCAATATTTCCAGGCCTGTGTTTGAATAAGAAAAGAACTTTCAAAATACGAATGGAAACAATTAAGAGAGAGCTGAAGGCAATTTTTCAAACCATAATGACTCAAATAGTCCGGAAGTTAAACTTTAACCGAAGATGTCAAATGGTCCATTCTTTGCAAACACTAACCCTTTCATCTTCTCTTTTCCGGAGGAATCAAACCAGGAATGGTCACTTAACTAAAGACACATACCTTGATCTTTGTACTTCTCATATAATTGGTTGAGTTCCGTGTAGTTTGAGTTAGTCATCCCGCTGTAGACAACCAAACAAATGATGGTTAAAAAGTTCAACTAGGACAAATATCACTTCAACCGCAGAATGTGTAAAATGTATAAGCAGACAACAAGGTTTTAAAGTCATGATTATATTCTGGACAGAGGTTGTTCCGTTCCCTGGACTTCAACTGGTATCAGAGATATTATAAAACAGATTCATGCATACAACTACAAATATGACGGCAGAAATTAAATGATTCTACCATTTGGAAGCAACATTCACGATAAGTAGTACTTTTCCTTTGTAGATACTAAGGTCTACATCATTTCCCGTCGCGTCCTGCGAGCAAAGGAGAGAGTATACTGAGAAAATTGAAGGAGAAAAGTACCAAGTTATTTCAAACTTTGAATGGCTCACTCCATTTCAATTTGTTTGTCTTACTTTCCTTTTTAGTCCATTTCAAGAAGTCTTCTTTAGTTCCCTAAACTTTGTGTCAAGTCAAAACCAGACAAACAAATTGAAATGAAGGGAGTATGAGTTATCTCGGTGTTTATAAGGCCAAGATCAGAGGGACTAGTTAAGCATGGGGAAGAGCTAGAGCCTGCTTATGTTACATGAACAGACGGTTAAGATAGTCAATCATATTTTCATAAAGATTGAGCCTTATAAAGGAATGTCTACTGGTTTCAACCAACAACAGCAGCAACATACCCAGTGTAATTCCACAACTGGGGTCTGGGGAGGATAAGATGTACCCCGATCATACCCCTATCTACGAGGGGTAGAGAGGTTATATCCGATATACCCTCGGCTCAAAAGAGAATTATCCGATGCAGGGTTGCAAGATCTAGAGATTTCAACCATAATGTTTAATTACCATATATAAAATTTTCACTCCAAAATGCTCGAGTTCAGTTCTTCCAAATTCAATGTGTCATTATCCCATCATGTAGAGTCCACCAAGAAGCATGGTTCTACTTAGACTAAAAAGTTAAAAGTGTGCCCTAATAATCAATAAAGTGAGTTAAATCTATAAAAGACCAACGTTTAAACTTCAGCAGAAACAAAAACGCTAGGTGATTTCCTCTTATGCTAGAGTTATCCAGTACATGTGTTGGTCAGTGATAGCAGCTACTTGGTAAAATAGTCCAGAAACGCGCAAGCTGGGCAAGACAACAAAGTTAAAAAAAAAAAAAAAAGGTTTCTACTCAATCACAAGGTGAATATCATACTTCCACTTATTCTTCCCCTTAAAACTCTAATGATAAAACCTACACACATGGAACCAAACAGATGAGAAATCACTTCTGCAGGTGCCTATTTTAGTGTAAATTCTGTAATATTTCCCCTTCCCAAAAAAAAGCAATTGAAGATCAACTGAACACCTAATAACCTCAGGGGCATAGCTATAGCCACCCCAGACTGTCCTTCGTCGGAAAACTACGTTGTATATATATGTTAAATTCTATATTTAAAGTATATATATTTAAAGTTAGACACCTTTGACAAAAGTTATGTCTTTGTCGTAGTGATAATGAGTGTCTATTTGATTGAAGGAGTTCCGTATTCAAACCCTTAATAGCACAATAATTTTTTTTTTAATTTTGACAGTCACACACCATTATTCTTGGATACTCTTAATAAAATTTCTGACTTCGTCAACCTCACTATCCATCGCTTAAACGACTTCAATTTAGGTAGAGTTTGAACATAGATTTTGGAAGTAAACTTGAAAACTTATCTTCAAATATTTTCTAAGTTCTCAAATACCAGCTCAGGCCAGCTTTTGGTTTTGGGACTTCCGCTCACAATTTTTTTAATTATTTTCAAAGCACAACTCAAATTCCAAAAATGACAACTTCAAAAAATTTAATTTTTCAAGTTTCAACTTCAAAATCTATTACGAAACAAAAGCTTATATTAGCCATACATGTAATAAACTTGAGTTAAAATTTACCTTTAGAGTAAAGTCATAGACAGATTGTGGCTTCTCCTCCGGTTGGCCGGCCATTCTCTTGCTCAAATTTGGCTCCGAAATTCACAAGTCTAAAACTAAAAATACCCGACCCGACCAGGTATTGACCCCGTTTTATTTTTATTATAAAGAAGAAAGTATAAGGTTGAACTAATTCCTATTTTAAATGAAAATGAATGTCGTATTTAGGATAATTTTCAAACACTACATGGTTCATGCTATGCTAGTAGTTGAGGATTATTATATAAAGTTTCCACTAATTTTTATAATTAGCATAAAATTGGATAATACTAGGGGTGGCAAATCAACCCCCTATCCAACCCTTTTAGGTTTGAGCTAACTATTGACCCACTCATTTGTTAGCTCAATTCATTTCAATTCAACACATTTTAACCCATTGAAAATTGAATTGATATGTAACCCAAATTGATTTTTGAAAAATCTTATCAAAATATTATTAAAAAACTTTTTTCTTAATTTTATATGTTATATATAGTTATAATAAAGAGAGAAAAAAATGTATTAGGTACTAAAAGCTTATAAAATAACAAATAAAGCTATTAAAACTTAGAAAAAATTGGGGGGGGAGGGGGTTGGGTTATGACCCGTTACCTAGTCCGTTTTGACCCAACCCATTTTGGCCCAAACGAATTTGGATTGGATTGGGACTTAACCCGTTTATTATCTTGACCCATTACCCGCTCAAATTTAACCCGACCCGTCAAATTGTCACTCCTAGATAATACATAAATTTGACCTAGGGGCTAACCCATCGGTGGCCCCCTAAACTTGGCACGATCTTTCACTTAGACACCTTAACTAGACTTTGTTCATTTTAGACACCTCATGTCACGCTCAACTGTGTTATTTTGACACTTTTTTCACTAGCACATGTTGACTTCAAGTGCGTGTTAACCAAGCGTGTCCATGTGGATTAGATGCCCAATTATATCATGCCAACTTATTAAAAGACTATCATATTAAAGAGGAAAAATAAGAATTAAAATACATGACAAAGTAACCAATGAATAAATGACATGTGGTCTTTTTATCCCAAAAAATTAAATTAAATATTTGACAAATTTAAAGAAAAATGCAACCCCCACAACATCCCCAGTCATCTTCTCCATCCATCTTCTCCATTGTATTACTCCATTTTTATTATTTTTGAGCTTTATTCTTTCTGTCATAACCCCACACCCACACAATCTACTCTACCATATTCCTTCATTTTCATTACCTTTTCCGTCACACCCATAACCACACAGCCATCTTCCCCGTTTTATTCCTCTTTTTCATGATTTTTTTCTACCATATTCCCCATTAATTGCACCCTCCCTTAGGGCTAAAAGGTGCAAATGTTTAACAACAATGGTTCATATTTTAAAGATTGCGTCTCTTTTTCTTTAATTTTGTGATATTTGCAGTTTAATTAGGGCTCAAGGTTAGTGAGATAACATTTACATAGTAAAAATTGAGATTTTTTTTGCTCCTATTTTAGGATTATTGTGAGTGAACTTTACATGATTTAGGGTGTTGTTGATATGAGTTCGATTTCTTGTTTCTTTTTGGGTCTATCTGAGTTTGTAGTGCGAAATTGAAATTGAAATTATTATAACAAAAAATTTAACCTCCATTGAAGTACTTTAAGCTTTGAGAAATAATGGGAGAGATAATGACTATAAAATGGGAAAGAAGAAGAGAAAAAATAAAATAAAATAGACTAAATAAGTCCCTCACGCGTCAATAGCAAGTGTATAACACTTACTTTGCCATGTCAACTGAAAGTGTCAAAATGACACAACGGAGCCTGACATGAGGTGTCTAAAATAAACAAANATGAACAAAGCCTAGTTAAGGTGTCTAAGTGAAAGATCGTGCCAAATTTAGGGAGCCACCGATGGGTTAGGCCTTTATTCATTGGTTACTTTGTCATGTATTTTAATTCTTATTTTTCCTCTTTAATATGATAGTCTTTTAATGAGTTGGCATGATATAATTGGGCATCTAATCCACATGGACACGCTTGGTTAACACGCACTTGAAGTCAACATGTGCTAGTGAAAAAAGTGTCAAAATAACACAACGGAGCCTGACATGAGGTGTCTAAAATGAACAAAGCCTAGTTAAGGTGTCTAAGTGAAAGATCGTGCCAAATTTAGGGGGCCACCGATGGGGTAGCCCGGTATCAAATACATGTATCTGTGTAATTTACATGTATTTGAAATACACTGACTCTCTTTCACTCATCTCTCTCCTATCTCGCTCGCATTTCTCCCTATGTAGAGAGTATCTGGTAGCAAATATACATGTAATTAAATGTATTTGACTTGAAATCTGATATGAAATTATTAATTAGTGAGAATATATATAATTATTTTAAACTATAAAGAAAATTAGTAATATGGTAGGAATATTTGTGTAGTTAGGTAGTTTTTCCTTGATTATTTTACCCTTATTTATATCTTACTAAAATATAATTTCTTTTCACTAAATATTCATTCTATTTATGTGTCATAATATATTGATGTGTTTATATTAATATTAAGGAATAATTACTACTAAGAGTATATAAAAATAATAAATAATTTTGTCTTAACTTTCTCGATATATTAAAGTGCATCTGAAGATGCATATTTGTTCGAAATAAAGAGGCTTGCCATTGTTGCTGGATATATAGTACAGTAGCTAATTTGGCATTTGAAAATCTAATAATTCTTGTTATATATATATAACATTCCAGCATAAGATAAGAACAATTTGAGTCCTTTTAATTTGCATGAATTTCTTGTGGAATGAATAATGATGGCAACATTATCATCAAGAAAGCACTACTGGACTGGTATAAAGTCTGTTTATCTAAGTCGTGAATATAACTATGTATAAGGTGGATATACTGTTGCACAGTACTGTCACCAAAGCAAGAATCGTAAATAGTACTTTCCTATGCGACACATTTTTTTTTATTCCATCCCAATAAGAATGTCATCTTTCCGTTATTGAAAATAATATAGTTTAACTTCANTTGACCTAGTTTGCAACTTGCACAACTATACTTTAGATGTTCATTGCCATTCTAAGAAATGTTTGGTAAGGTATAGAAAAATATTGTTGAATATAGGGGTCGTTTGGTAGAAAGATGCATAATGCAGAGATTACTAATGCATGGATTAGTAATGCAAGGATTACTAATACAGGATTTAGTAATGCAGGTATTACTTTTTATGAAGTGTTTGGTTCATTGTTTCCCATTTAATCTTATGTTTGGCTTAAAACTCTAGAAAAAGTTTCTTTCCTATATATCCTTGAGTTATTATGAGATTTTATATTTCATTTAACTTGTCAAGTTAAATACTAAAATATATATTTAAAAAATTATTATTAATTTTGAGTTGTGATATGCCACTATAGAGATCCTTGATAGCATGATATATTTTTAATTTTTTGTTGGTCAAAATATACCTTGAACTTATCGTAGATTTAAGGCTATTAAAATTGTTCAAATACACGAAGCTTATTTTTTTAAAAAATAAAAATTCAAGTGGTCAATCGACGAACTACATTTAAAAAAAAAAACCCAAAAAAACCAATCCAATATAACAAATCAAACATGGAGAAAAAAAAAATTAATTTGTGAAATCATCAAATTACATGGAATGAATTTGGAGAATTTAAAAGATTATTTATAAATATTCTCATGTAAATGGAAAAGAGCATTAACTTACAAAAAAAGATTAGGAAAATAGATTTGGGGATAGTTTAGTCATTTAGGAGTCTTATTCAAGGATTATTAAACCTTGGATTAGTTATCCCTCCCTTTTCTAGGGATAAAATAAGACCTTGTATGAGGTATAACTAATCCATGAGTTAAGTTAAATAAAGTAACCAAACAATGTTTTTATTGGACTAAATTTTAATCAATGGACTATTTTGATTAATACCTCCTACCAAACGGGTCCACAGTGTATTAATAATGTTATACATTATTAATACCATCATTTTCATGTATGTATTAGCTATAAGTAGTTTAATATCAAATATAGTGATATCACTGATATGCATTAGTTATACATAAATTAAAAAAATATATTAAGTAATGTACTTATAATACATAAAATTATTATATGTATATTTTTTCTGATTCACTCCACCAAACTACTTATATACAACTCTGAATCCACTACTACTTAATTAGATGGAGAATGTATGTCAAATAATCATTATAAAATGCTAAAAATGTACATATAAATATTTATCATATAGTAGTACTTAATATAGCTTGGTGTAAGCAATGTACACCTTGTGTTGCCGGCTCGGACGCACCAATTATAATAAAGCAAATTAGAACTTTAATAGTTTTTACTTTCTGTTTATATTGATTGGACAAATTTAGCATCCACAATAATCAATCAATACACCAAATTTATATTGATTGATTGATTTAGAAAAATATAATTGAGGTAGACAACTTCCTTTATTCGAGACTTACAATGTCCATTCATTTCCTTGCCTTTTAATTTCACTTTTTGGTATCGATTTTTTTGGAGATTAATTAAGCACCAAAAGTAAATTTGGACGATTCTATGCTTTTGCATTATTTCATTTATTTTATATGCATAATTGTTATCAAGCTTAACTTTAACTTTTGTTACAGTAGTTATAGAGGTGACAATTGAGTGAGTTGAGCTGAATTTAGACGGGTGAAAATAAATTGAGTTAATAAATGAAAAGGTTAAGTCGAAAATTTACTTGGATTGAAATGAGTGCTGAGTAAAACTCAATTCGCTTAATTCTTACCAAGTTTTAATTGTTTTGTTTCTTTTTATAATTTTTAGTACTATATGAGGCCACTTCCTCAAATTGATCAGAGCTTCTGATAGTGAAGGAAGAGACTCGTATCCCGAAATCGTGTTAGAAGAAAGAAAGGACACACATCAGCTAAGTCCATACAAGATCTAGTAAATCGCGGTGGATTTATAGTTGGTGTGTGTAACAATATGTCCATATGGAAAGTTTCTATTAGACAAATACTATATGGTTCAAGTAGAGCAATTTCATTTGTTGTTTATAAATAGCTGAGTTATTCACTTATATACAGGGATGACATAATACATAAATGTATCCTTTTAACTTGACATCTATGTAGTCTAACTTTGGTGATTCATGTGTTCTTAATCACATAACAAATTTGAGTGTATCGCTTTTC
The DNA here is from genome assembly GCF_019186545.1 of Solanum stenotomum. Lineage (NCBI taxonomy): Eukaryota > Viridiplantae > Streptophyta > Magnoliopsida > Solanales > Solanaceae > Solanum > Solanum stenotomum. The sequence continues at coordinate 40,363 of NW_026024917.1, forward strand.
AAGTAACAAGTACCTAATAAAATTAGTGTATTTCTTTATTATGACTATTTATAACATATCAAATGGTAAAAAGGGTCGCTCAGATAGTTATAAGCACCCTCCACCTCAAACCTTAAGATCGTTGGAGTCTTGATAGACAAAATAATAAGAACTGCTTTTATTCAGAAGATTAGTACAGTACAACTCAACATTCTCAGAATTGTCTTAAGAAATAAGAATACAAAGCATACCACACATCACACTAAGAAATATGCATCCAATATAAAGCACACAAAATGTCACAATGCAGGCCTTGAGTACACATTGTAACAGGTTTCAATTGCGGATACGTCTAGCTGCTTGCTCCAGCAGATCGCTGCTTCTGAAAAATCTCGCTAACTTTGAAGAGGGTTGCATGTATTTCATCGAAATAAGGTGCTGTGGCACTCTTCACATCATCAATCCACTTCAACACGTTCTTGTGCGGGCCTAATAGACCCTCACGATCCTTCTCATCAAGAAACTGCATTCAACAAGAAGAAATCGGACTTTAATGGACATGATACTCAGGAACATGTCCTGGTCAGTATAGTAACGAGTAACATATATGCAAGTGTATTTCTAATCATTATGCAAACTAAAAAAAAAGAAACGTTTTATTATACCTCAAGTTGCATAATCTCACAAACTAAGCTAAGATCTGCAAGGGAAGGTTGGGAATTTCCAAGCAAAAAGCTTCCGTCTTTCTGCAGCCAATAGGTATCAATCGTTGCAAGAGATGCAGAAAGGAGTTTTTTACCTTCTGCAGCAGCTTGTGGATTCAAAGGCAATCCAAATGCAGGTGCCAGTATAGTGTTAAAGACATATCCCGCTGAAAACAGAAGCAGGATCCTTGAGAAAGCTAATTTCAGGGGAAACAACAAAAGAAGTACATACATTGCAGTAGAACCGATGACGCCACAGGCAAACTAGCTGAAACCCACCAAGATAATTAAGAAAGTATAAAACAATAAATAGTGAGTGGCGCCTTCACCATGCTAACTGTTAAATGGACTTTTCACCCCTCGAAAATTAGCTCAAAGGGAAGAGGATTGCCCAAGTCATATTAGGAGTCCAGGCATCTCATCCCAGTCCGATGTTGGATCATTCTCATCACCCACCCTCACGCCCAAACACTGTCTGAAATGGAATATGAACAATCATAAACCAAGGTATATAATCACCCCCCTCCCCCCACACAGGGGCTCACATCGAGCAATAGGCCTGACTCACACCCCAAAATCTAGCTTAAAGTGAGAAGGATTGCTCAAGTCATATAAGGAGTTTAGGGATCTTGACCCAATCCGATGTGTGATCATTCTCATCATGCAAACAAACTTCTTATCTATTTTAAAGATAACAATTACCCTTCTAATTCTGATTAAGTTCCTCTATAACAAATTCAAAAGCTCATGGCAAATTAACTAACTAGCAATGATCAAATTTGAGCAAGGAGTATCTTCAACACAAACAAAAAGTACCTGAACCACGACGTAAGTTAGAGTGGTGCCAATCCAAGACACATTCTACATTTGCTCTTTTCTGCAGGTCTTTTGGATACCTTCATCATAAAACAAAAAATCGTGAGGATATTGTAGATCACAAATTATTTATCTATAGCCCGGTGTTTACATTAAAAGAATTTCCTGCTTAACTAAAATCGAAAATTAAGAAGCGGACAGAACTAAACTTACCAATGATCAGCAGTTTCCGGAAATGCTGAAGCTAGATATCTAAGAATAGCATGACTGCAAAACACAGAAAATTTACTAGTCAGCTATTAAATACTATAAACAAGCCATAATTTACATCACCGGAATAATTGTTACACAAATCTTCAATCAAAAAGGATCACTTAAAGAAACTTCTGGTGCACGTATAAATCATTTTAACATCAACCAAAAGCTAGATCCAACAATGGACGAACAAGAATTCGTCAATATTGATACGTGTATCTTTGATACTAGACACACAAAACCTCCACAACCACGTTTTACACTCTTCAATTATACACATATGCTAAAGCTCATATCATATCAGTAGAGGCGAAACCAGAATTTGATATTGTCAGTGGATTCTAAATTAATAATCTATACCTATTAAACGAATTTCTTCAAACAAAAACAGAGTTCGAAAAAAATCTCTAGCTCCGTCCCTGCATATCAGTAATTTATATAAGAAATTGAAATTACCTTTCGAAAAGCTTAAAAGTATCATGAACTATGGCTGGTACTTGCTTCATGATATTAACTTCTGCAAACGAAACAAAAACACTATTTTAAAAAAAAGTAATCTAATAGTTGAGTCTGATCTAGATTTTGAAAATTTATCTCCAAATATTCGTTTGGCCGTGAAATTTCAAATTCCCAAAAATAGCTCAGAACCAACTTTGGGACTTACACCGACAAAACTTCAAATTCTAATATTTCGAGTTTCAACTTCAAAATGTATGATTGAACGAACGAACCTTGATATTCAGGAGTGCGATGTTGACCTTTAGAAAGATCGATATTAACCTCTTCAAATTCAATTCCATTTAATCTTACAAAAAAATAAAACCAATAATCAGATTTGGATCATTCGGAGAATAGTAAGTAATGAAAAATGGCGAGAAAATAAGACGAGAAAGATTACTTGCAGAAAATGAGAATAGCACGAGAAGGTTGAGAAAGACGATCTACATAAACTTTGAGAGACATAATGGATGAATTGATGAGATTTCAGATTTTGATTCAATTTTTAGTGAATTTGTGTGAGCAATGAATGGAGAGACGACCTCTATTTAAAGTCTTTTTTTTTTGGTTTTGGTATTCAATTCCGACTGTTTGGGGGAAGAAAAATTGTCAATGCATCTGACAGGTGGTAGCTAAAATGGGACCCAATTTAGTGAAGAATATTACTTCGTTCTGTTTACTTTTAATTGTCATGTTGCGTTTTTCAAAAAATAATTTGATATTTTAAACAAAAAAAACTATACGAAAAGTATTATAAATTGTATTTTTTTGCATATCAATATGATGAAAAAATACATCATAAAATATTAGTCAAAGTTCTTATCATTTGACTCTAACAAAGGAAACCATGACAATTAAAAGTGGATGAAGGGAATAACTCTCAAATTTCCATTCTAGTTTAAATTGTGTGAGATGTACGCGCTCTATATGATAGATTTCGTGAAATTGTCAGGTAGGATGTGTTTATTTGTTTAATTTTATGATAGTTTAGAAATCTTTTATGCATGTTGAAAAATTGAAAGATATAATATCAATTGAGATCAAATTAGATGCGTATTATATCTAAAACAAAATGCATATTACTTAATCATAATTAAGTAACAATAAATATTTACATGCAGACCATAATGTAAGTTTCCTTGTTTTAAATAAGATTGGGTTGCTCGAATGGTAAGCACTAAGGGATGTCAATGAGACGAAGTGGATGCGGGTGGGTGTTGCCTCATGTGGGATGGGACAGGTCTGGCTTTATGGGAGCAGGGCGGGGCTGGTTGAACTTGTTTTAAGGGATATAGTGCAGGTGCGGGGGAGGGGTGTAAATTTCACAAATTAAAATATGAGATTTTTTGTTAAACAAAAATTTGTGTTTGTTAACTGAAATGACATAGATGAACCAAATTTTTAACAGATGGTATAGATGAGTCATTTCTCAAAGTTCAATAGCATATTTGAGCCTTTTTTTTTTTTTACAAAAATAATTTAATTAATAATGTGCCCAAATCATAATTAATCACGTGTAAAAAATGGTTTTACAAAATTAAAATTATTTTTTGTTAATAAATAATGACATGAATGAGTCTTTTCTCAAACAAAACTGTCATCAATAAATCAACTTTTAACAGAAGACATAAATAAACTTTTTCTCAAAACTTGATGACATATTTAAGTATTCCCCAGAATAAAAAGATGTCTTCTTGTTTTTGGGTGATGTGTGTGAACACATGTTTTGTTTATTTACTAAAAATAAATTACTCCTACGTAAGGGATGATGTGAAGTGTGAACCTACATTAAGGTTTTAATATAGTAGTAGTAGTAGTACTATTTGAATTATGAAGAGTGGGCATATGGGCCTACCCTCTGTTATCCGATGCCAAAATACCCAATAGGATTTCACGTTTTTCTATGTCAAGATTCAAGATAATGCATTAATTTTTTAAAATGTCAATATTTTCACGTTTCAAAAAATGGATTTATTTTGAAAATTGGATAAAAAGTTTTTTGTTTAGATAGTAAATATTTCTACTTTTAATTTTAATATCGTGTGTTTGAATCATCAAAGAAGTTAAAAAAAAGGTAGAAGTTCAAAATAATGCGTTGTTTTCTTTATTGGTGTCGCATATTCGTATTTAAATCTGACTTATAGTTTATTTGATAATTTTTTTAAAATTCACTTATTTTTCAAAAGTGAATAAAAGAGGATTGCTTAAATGATAAATATCCTCTATCTTCAATTCTAATGTTGTGAGACTAAATGATGAAAGAAGCACAAAGAGTGGGAGCTTAGAAGTAGGGATAAAAAGAAATTGAAAATGTTTTTCAAAAAAGTATTTTTTGTTAAGAAGTCATTCGTATTTGACTAATCAAATTAAAAAATATGTGTTTGGCTAATTAAATTAAAAAACACTTCTTTGCCGCTATTAATGTTGGTCAGACGGTTAAAAAGTGTTTTTTAAAAGTACAAGTGTTTTTGGGAAAATTATTTTTTCTAGCTTTTAAAACACAGTTATTGTTACTCTTCAAAATAGTTACTTTCTCTTAAAAGCTTGATAAAATATTTTATTTCTTAAAAGGGAAAATTGTACGAAATAATAAATTATTAAATTCAAATTAATGTTATAGCCATAGTTTATTTTATTTGTAATTCGCAGTAAATATTTCATTTTTTTGCCATCTAATTTGGTATACAATTAGCTATTTTATACATTTCGGTATAAAATGTGTTTGTGTTTGTATAAAGCGAGAGAAAAGTGTACATACAAATGCAAATACATATATTTTCGTCCTATACATTTGTAATTATACAAATACAGATCTTATTATACAAATTACAATGTATAAATAAATTCAAAACTGAACAATTTGTATAAAATTGGATGCATCTAGCGAATTATACAAATCAATAAAATTTGTTATGGAGCACAAATTATGCAAACTATAGCTATAACATACAAATATGATTTTTATGTTTGCTATATGTAAAAGTTGCTCTTTTTAAAATAATACTTTTGACCCATTTTTTGAAATCAAGGCTTCCAACAAAAAAAAAATATTCAAAGTTTAAATTCAAATTTTTAAAATTAAAGATAAAATGATCTCAGCCAATATTGGTACTATCGTTTGTGATAATATAAGATTCCAACGAAGAAAGGTTGTGCAAAATTATTAAAGTGTGTTTCCATTTGTTCATTGGGCAAATATAATATGGATACTATGCAATGCACCTATGTATTCAATGACGTTGAGGCAGAGGTATCCTAAATGATAGTACTATTAATCAAATAACGTGGAAACAATTAAAAGTAACAATCAACGTTAACGTAAGATTGTGGTGCAGTGATGAGATTGTTTTATCCTTAATTAGTGATCTCAGATTCAACTCTTGGGTATGAAGAAAATTATGTTGGGAGCGCCACCCTCAAATGGACTCTATAGTGTACGATTTAAATTTAATCAGAGCTCTAATACAAGCCCCGAATACTGAGTGGGAAACAAAAAAAAAAGTACCAAGATATTTCTTTCGTTTTATTTTGAGAAAATGGTCAAATACCTTCCCAATCTATGTTTGGATTTTTAACTACACACTTATACTTCATGAGGATCCTATTACCCCCCTAAACTATTTTAAAACAGATTAAGAGCCCGTTTGGATTGACTTAAAAAAAGTAACTTTTAAAAAGTAACTTTTTAAAGTGCTGGAACTTATTTTTAAAATAAGTAGTTATGTGTTTGGATAAAAGTGCTGCAGTTGAAAAAAAAGTTGTTGATGTGTTTGGCAAATAAGTGCTGGTAAACACTTTTTTTTATCAAAATGTCTGAAATACCCTTTAAGCTGTTAACATGATAAAAAGTTGATTAATTTAAGGTTTTTATACTTAAAAAAAAAA
>NW_026024917.1:46940-94307 GCF_019186545.1 Solanum stenotomum
ATATTTATTATTATTATAATTATAATTATTATAATAATAATAATAAAATAATAATAATAGTAATAGTAATAGTAATAGTAATAATAATAATAATAATAATATAATAGTAATAGTAATAGTAATAATAATTATTATAATAATAATAAACATAATAATAATAATAATTTAATAATAATAATAATAGTAATAGTAATAATAATAATAAGAATATAATAATAATAATAAGAATATAATAATAATAATAATAATAATAATAATAATAATAATAATAATTCAATATGGGCAATTTGGAAATTGTATAAAAGAATTAAGGGCAAAAAGGTAATATACTTGGTCAACATAAAAGTGCTTTTAAGTTAAAAAAAAAAAGCTCCCCCCCCCCTAGCTTTTGGCTTTTGGCTTAAAATAAGTCATTTTTGACTTAAAATAAATCATTTTGATAATTGTCAAACGCTCTAATAAGTCAAAAACTTGCTTTTAAGCCAGTTTGACCAGCTTAAAAGCCCATCCAAACAGGCTCTAAATACCCCCTTAAAACGTGATAATCAGCCATTTGCCTTGTGGTGAGGCACACACACTTGACACGTGTGTTTCACCAATAAAACTTTTTTTAAAAAGTTTTCTCTCCTTCTTCTTCATCCTTTCTTCTTCAATCTTTTTGCAGCCCTAATTTTTTTTGTGAAAGCTTGATTTGGGGAAAATATTAGGGTATACATTGTGGGTCTTCTTTTATTTTTTTTATCTTCCTCACAAGGTGAATTCGTCGGGCCTCCATCCTTTTCACCATTGTCGTATGAGAAATCGTCATTACCACCTCCACCTCCATCTTTATCACCTCCCTAATTTAACACGACAATTCAATACCTTAGCACATCTTTATCATCTTCATTTATAATATCTCCAAGTTGTCCATGATTTTCAACCCCATTAGTTTCATCATCTCCACCATTCTCATAAATTTTTTTCCTCCTTTAATTTTTTCTATTTAAGATCTTTATCTGGATTTTTTTAAAACTCATCACTTAGCTTATCTATCAACAGGGGATTCAAATCAACTTCCCAACTTGTTGCATATCTTGTTCCTTCAGTGATTTTTCTTCCAATTTTTTCACTTCTGCTTTATTTGATAAATCAATCATAGCATATCAGAACCAAATAGTATAAATATTTGAATAACATGCTTTAATTTGAACACTTTTGTTTTGATATTCCATTTGATGATTGATTTAATTTGTCGGAGAAAATTCGAGGATGATGGCGGCAGCAGGTTAGGGATGAAAATAGTGAAAGCGTACTCTTGACTCTTGAAATAAACCCAGGTTAAGTGGAAATAGTGAAAGAGTACCTTGACTCTTGAAATAAACCCAGATCATTTTTTCTAAAATTTGATCCAAAATCTTTTGGGATGATATGAATATATGTAAATATATCTACAATTTACTTGGCTTGATTGATTTTGCAAGAGTATTACATGAGCTTGAAAATTTGTTTGGAATCAACAATAAATAATTCGGTAAAAATGGTGGGGGCAACAATGACTATGGCGGTGGCAACACCGGTTTAGAGGTGGTGAATGATGGAGAGATTTGTTTTAAATTGCTATGAAAAAGAAAGAAAATAGTAAATAAGAAAAATAAATAATTAAAAATACATATATTTATTGAAAAAAGATATTAAAAATAAAGTTTTAGTAATAGTTTTTGATGTTCACTCTCTACAAAGAGAGTGAAATACACTCACATTGCCAACTAAGCATTTAGGGAGGTAATTATTACAGTTATAAACAGTTCAGATGGGTGATAGGACTCTCGTAAAATTAAAGTGTGTAGTTGAAAATCTGGATATAGATTAGGGGGGCTTTTGACCATTTTCTCTTTTATTTTAGTTATCCTATTTTTGTTTATTACTTAAGAAATTGTATTTTTTAATTATTATATTTGTAATTATTTAATATATTAATTTCTTTTTAAATAAATATTCTTTCTATTTATATGTCACATTCATTAATAACCGAGTAAATTCTTTTTGACATATGATGTCCACATGCAAATGAAGGGTACACAAATATCACATATTGTTTTTTTTTTTTTAAAAAATGAATAAATTGAAAGACTAAAGCTAAGAGTAATATACCTAAATTCAGGGTTGCTCAATACTATTGATGTCCTAAGGTCAAATTGTTAAATGCAAAGTTATGAATAATTATTTTATAATTGACTTCTCCTAAAGATTTCTTGATAGTATACTTAATCCATTCAATTTTATTGCTAAGCATAAGTAAGATTTTATCGATTTTAATATGAAAATTATGCGTATAAACAAACATATATTGGTTAATTAGTTAATATAGTTATAATTTGTCTTAATTACAATTCGCGGCCTATTTTTAGTTTTGTATAATTCAGAATTTGTCTAATATAATTTGTATAACTTTTGTATAATTCAAAATTTGTATAGTATAATTTTGAGTAACTTACAAAAATAACTATAGTTATAGGGTTATTGAAGTCCAATAGCTACAAGTATGTTATTTACCAAAAATGACTACAGTTTATGTCTATATCTAGCTATATTTTTTTATAAATTATTTATACAATGATACATTTATAATTGTAATGCACTAAATAAGATATTTTTAGATATGTTAAAAAACTAAAATCACTCCTAAAAATCTGCTAGTTTGAATATGTAGTCTAAAGTGACAGTCTAACATTGTTTATTTTGAAAATTCAAAAAAATCAAAATCGAAGATGCAAACTCTGTACAAAAAAAATGAAAAACGAGAACACTTGTATGTTGAAAAAATATATCTCAATATTATTATTATGCATATAAAGACATGTAGATGAAAATAGTATACAAATACAAATACATATGAATACAATTATGTAACAGTCAACTAGTCTTCTGTTATATTGTATTTTATACCTACACTTGAATACAAACATACATGAATACAATAATATAACAGTTAAATAGACTTTATTTATATTGTATTTGAATACAGATACAAATGAATTTAAATTTATAACTATCAATCAACTGTAATTTATAATGTATTTGATACTTATATTTGAATACAAATATAGAGAAATACAATTATATAACTATTAATATGCTTTCATTTATAATGTATTTAGTACTTACATTTGAATATAAATACAAATGAATATATTTATGAATACATTATATATATGAATACAAACATTTAAATACATCAATATATATATATATATATTGATGTATTTAAATACAATTACAAATGAATTTAAATACAAATAAACAGATGAATACAAATATTTATATTTGAATACAAAATACAGATGAATATAAATTCAGAACAAACATAGTGTTTTGATTCAAAATACAAATGAATACAAATACAAAGCAAAAGATGGTGCTTTATTTGGTCTGCCATTAGAGTAAAAAGTTTTGGAGTTCCTTTTGGTTAATTCTAATTGAAACTGTAGAAATTGAATGACACGAACACAGACACAAAAATATTATCTCAAACTGCTTTCCATCATTCTAATGAAAAAAATCTTCAATTGAAATCCTATGAAAATAGATGAAACAAATGTATACAAATATAATCTTTATAAAAACAAGAAAAAATGCAATTAGAATATACAAAAATCACTCCTACAATCATGCAAAAGGATAGTGAATCGGAAGGATTTTTGCAAAAAAAATCTATGATATGTGAATATTGAAAGAGAAAACATTGAAGAGGATAAACATGGAAACCAACACCGTAAGACATGCCTAACATAATTGATTAGGCGTGTACTAATTACTTTGCTATTTAATTTTTGTTAATATACATATAAAATTGAAAAGAAATGATTATTCATGTGTAGTAAATTAACTTTGCTATTTCATATTTAATTATATCCATATAATATAAAATAAGTAAATTATAGCTATTTATCTTAAATATATATTGATGTTTGCTATATCTTGTAGTTTTTCCTATAAGTTTTTATAACTGTTTACATTTCTGATGTTTGTAATTGTATAAATTCGTTATTTCGAGTTTATATAAAAATAATTGAATTATACAAATGTACCAGCAAATTATAAACCTGTGAATTATACAAATCCTATACAAACAAGACCGCTTAAACTGTAGCTACAACCTGTAAATATGCAAACTATAGATATAGAGCATCATTAAGTTTATTATACTGGCTATTTGTGAAAGTTTCCCAATTTTAATTTTGGAACATTTCTTATTTGTTGAGTTTGAAATCTTAATTATTTTTTTTAATACTATCAATACAATTTTTTCATCGTTTTGTGATAATGATTTAAAAATTAGGTTGAAAACACTATTTTTTAAAACTTTACATCATTTAGGAGAAGAAGAAAATAGTGAATATATGTGTCCTACCACATCAAAGAATGAAATAACTTTTGTGCAAGAAAGTCTTCTTTGCACTGCTTGATATGTTTTCATCATATTGAGTCTATTGTCTCATCATTGTCCACATAATTTATTAATGTCAAATCCAACATTTGTTTTATTTCATCTACAATAATTAACTTCATAAAGACATTTTCCACTTGTATCATTCACTTTTAAAAACTTAAAAAAGTACTTCTCTGTTTCATTTTACTTAATCTATATATCAAATAAAGATATTTATTTTATTTGTTCATTTTAGCAAATTAAGAAAGTTTTATTTATTTTTAATACTATTTTTACTACTCCCTCTGTCTAGGGGTGTCAAAAATGAACCCAAACATAGGTAACCCGCTCAACCCGCCCATAATTTTAAGGGTTGGGTTCAAGATAATTTGAATTAGATTCCATCTCAACCCATTCAAGTATAACCCATTCTAAGAGAATCCTCAATTGAGCCCAATTCAATCTTCAATTTCAACCCGTTTTAAAACTTTTTACTAAGATATGTTCCTATATTAAAGGTATGAATTATTATCTATTTAACATCTTTTAGGATTTATCTATCCATTTTTACTTTTAAAATAAAAAAATCTTGAGCTGAAATTCGTATTGTGATTATAAAAGTTAAATATCACTATGTTAAAAATTATTGAGATTAATCGGGTCAAATTGGGCGGATCAAGACCCAACCCATTTTTTAGCACAATTGAACCCAACCCATTTGAGCCCAAACTAAATTTGGGCGGATCATGACCCAACCCGATTTCTATTTCAACCCATTTTAATATCTCCAATATCAACTCAACTCGTCCATTTGACACCCCTACCTCTGTCCAACAATAGTTATTCACTATTAACTTGACACATCTCTTAAAAAACAACAATATAATAGGAGTAATATTATTATATTATCCTTTGACTATATTAAATACTCCCTTTTCAAAAAGAGTGACCTAGTTTGATGTGACACAAAGTTTAAAAAAATAAAGAAGACTTTTGAATCTTGTGGTCCTTAATTAAAGTTATGTCAAATGTACAAAATCGTTCTTTAATCTTGTATCCTTAAACATGTTACGTGGAAAGTTAAAAATTAAAATGTTATCAAAAAAAAAGAAAGAGGTCAATCTTTTTGAAACAGACTAAAAAGGAAAGTGAGTCATTCTTTTTAAACAAAGGGAGTATAATGTTTTGAGAAATGTGGTAGATGATAAATAATATTTAATAGTAAGGGTAAAATAGACACAAAAGGTAAATCATCTCTTGGTTTTTTAAATTGGACAAGTGTTAGACAATTATTGTTGGACGAAGAGAGTATTAAATAACTACATAAAGTAGTAGTCAAATTTATATTTTTAGAGCAACAATAATAAAGTTAATTTAGTAAAATCTACCTATAATTAAATATTTTTAAGAAGCATGTCAAGTTAATAGGGCCAAGTAAAATGAAACGGAGGAGTACTCAGTAACTTCAAAAAGACATTTTCCTTCTAGTAAGTTTGTTACATAATTAGCTACTAGAAATAGGACTAAGTACACAAGTAGAAATGCTCCAATTTTCTTTATTGTTTGTGTATATATACTTGTACAAATCATTGAAATTTCATCATTCCTTTCTCTATCAATTCTATTAAAAGAATGGGAAAAAGCAGTACTTAATTGAGTTACAAGTAAATGAACATGTAAAAATGATTAGTAAATTCTGACTAAAGTAAGATACATGCGATTAATTTAAGCAAACAAAACCAACATAAATATCAGGCAGCTCAATGCACTAAGCTCTCACTATGTGCGGATATACTGGCAAGGACCGAACCACAAGAGTCTATTGTATACAACATTATCCTGCATGCAAGAGACTGTTTTCACACCTCGAACTCATGACCTCCTGATCATATGACAACAACTTTACCTATTACGACCAAGACTCCCCTTCAAAACCAACATAAATATATACATATTTATCATAGTTCCAATCTAGTCAACCTTTCAAATAGATTATTCATAGTTATAGAAAATGCATCTTGAAATTTCTCCAGCTTGGATTTTGGATCTCCATACACCAATCCAGGCAACAATTCATAAATTATATATCTTCTCATGTTCTGTTTTTCCCCTGCAGGAATTTTCATTAGCCTGTCCACAACATTAACTTTCATGTTTCTCACATCTTCTTGATCAATAAAAACAGAATATTTTTTGTAATCTTCTGGTAAATGCCAAGGATATTGATAGTATGCTGTAAATGGATCAAATATTACTGGAATACAACCTGATATAAGAGAATCAAATACTGATTTTCTTGTAGGGCTATCGCCCGGAGGCTGTAAACAGAATTCTGATTCAATGAACAACTCGATGATGGACTCGGGTTGAGCACATGAACCTGAACTACAATTCATGAATTTGCATTCACTAGTTGAAGTGCATTGGTTGATCAATATTGACCTAATGCTTTCTGGTGCATCAGGCCTTGCTGCACCAGCAAAGCTTATGAGGCTTTTTCGACTTTCGTTGAGGAGTTTTAGCTGCCATTTTGTTATGTCATTGTCTGATTGTGGATGGAAAAAAGTTGGATGAGGTATTCCTATGTCGTTGAGGTGCCATGGTTGTCGTTCTATCAATAGCTTCACCGGATTCTGCATTTCGTTTAGCTCCAAGAACCTACTTCCCCAATTCGAGTTGCTATATCTTCTTCTGAAATCCCAAGATATTTTCCCAAGAACAAAGATATGATCTTTACCTGCATGTAGCTCGCACGTTATAGCTTCAAATGAATACGTAAAAGAGTTAAATGATCAAAAACACACCTTAACTATCAGTTGTTCTCTTTTTCTATCTGAACTATCACTATCTATGTATTTAAAGTTGAAACACATCTCGTAGATGACTAGGCCAACTCAGGGGCGGCTCAATGTAATTAGGGGCCTAAAGCGAAATTTTAATTTGAGGCCTAAAATATAAACAAACTTCATATACGTATTTATTCAAAATTTATTTTTCTTACACTATTTAAATGAAAATTATTAGTATTTAATATTATTTTTTCAGTTATTAATTTTAAGTAAGATTTTATCAACTCAACATTGAAAAATATCCTCTCAGTGAGGCAATTATTATATAAATTGTTAACATAATTCTATAAGTAATCAGTTAGACAAATATTAAATAAAGATAAGAATTAGAACCATATAATTAGACTCAAGAAGTTGATGACTTGGTATACCTCATTTTAATATGCTTGTAGAAATGCTTGAAACTAAAATTTAAAACGAAATATAAAAGAATTTATAATTCACTTTGTTCAACATTTTTCACTATTAATTCTTATTTTTAACAAAGTACAAAAATGTTAAAGTGGATAAATAATATATTTTTTTAAAAAAATATACTTTTTATCATAAATAATCAATTTTTTCTTTAAAATTTTTAACACATAATTTATTTTTGACAAAAATTTGAGGCCCTCAAAATTTTGGGGCCAAAGGCAAAAGCCTTATTTTCCCAAGCATAGAGCTGGCCCTGGGCCAACTATCCGTTGTTCCTTTTTCCTACCTGAACAATCACCATCTACTCAACTAGGTGTGTTTTAATACATAGATGGTGATAGTTTAGGTAACTAATAGTTGAGATGACTAACTCATGAAAAAGTGACAGTTCAAGTTTGAAAAGTGAACCTCATGATAGTTCAGGTGTGTGTTTTGACAATATCTCTAAATAGTTCAATGCTATTATAAAGGTTGAACCAATAAAATTTAAATTTTTGATCCGCCTTTGTTTTACCTGATCTTTTAAACCAAGTTGGTTGCGACTCGAGCCATTTGACAAGTTCTAGTCCCAAAGAGTCCTTGACATCATTTGTTACATTCTTGAAATGCCATCTCAATACATCAAGTCCAGCATAGAAAGGCACATAAAAAAGCTCTGCTTCACTTATGTTCTGTACTCTACAAGGATGATTCATAACTCTTGAATGAAATATCAACTCCAATGAATATTGATGAGTTTGATACCATCCTTTTCCTAGCTTTTGTACTGCTTCACCCATTGCATCATTGCTGAAATAATCACATAAATCGACCCACGGAACCATATCAGCACACTGAGACACCAAATCCTTGTTAAACTTTGTTGGCAACTCGTACACATAAATTCCCCTGCCATCACATAACGTTGCATTATGATTTTGGCTCGTTGATGTCCATGATCGATGCATTTCTAATTGATCCTCAACCTGGTTATAAGCAACAAGCAACTCCTCATCACTCTTAACCATGCCATTTCTAAAGGCATGGTACCTTGGAGGGATAGGTATACCAAGACGTGTTGATTTTTGTTGCAAGTCATCAACAATTTTCTCTGCACTAGTAGTAACATTTGATGAAAAGGAACTCGGGGCTTCAAGATTCGGATGTGTGCCTGCAGAAATGCAATAAAGATCATTGAGTTTACGCGATTGGAAGCAGAGATGGATGATGTTACCAGAGATAATGGTGGACGATGATGACCATAAGAATATGAGAAGCAAGATGATGATTGTGATAGGTATGAGAAATACAAGTTTAGCTAACCTAAAAGGTTCATTTTTGTAAAGCTTAGTTTTTTTCTTGGAAAAAGAAGTAGTCATTTTGGTGACTAACAAAGATTTTCTTTTGTTCCTTTTAAATTTCTCTTCTACAATGCTTTTACTTGTAGACTTTGAAATTAATACTAATAACTTGTTAATTTTTGTGTCACCAAGAGGATTAATTGAGTTGACTAAACATGGAAGCACGTAGTAGCATGTCAAATATGAAATACCAATATTAATTGAGGGCACGTTTAATAGGATCCATCCACTTATATACACTCTCTATTACAATTTGCTTGCCCCATTTTAATTTGGCTGAAAATTCTAACGGTTTATATATGGTTAAAATTATTTTCTATGTATATATAGTAGATGTTGAACTTTCTTTAACTTTTTTCGTGTGTTTACTTCTTCATATTTTGAACCTCTTAATGAAAATCATGGTTCTGCCACCATAATATGATCATAAACTAAAAAAGGGCAAATGTATCAAAATGTACTTTAATCTTATAGTTTTAAACATGTCAGGTGAAAAATTATTGTTAATAAATTGTCAAAAAAGTTTTTTTTTTTAAATTTTGAAATGGACTGAAAAAAATAATAGAAACAAGGGAAAAGAGTTTGATATACCCCTCAACTTTGTCATTTGGAGCTGATATGCCCTCGTTATGAAAGTGGCTCATATATACCCTTACCGTTATACAAACGGCTCACATATACCCCTACCGTTACAAAATGAGCTCACATATACCCTTCATTTAATGGAAGTGAAAAAAATAGTTTTAAATTTATATTTTTGACTTTTGATTTTTTTTTTAAAATCATTTAGGAATATATATGATTTTTCTAGCAAATTTCAAGGTATGTTATAATTTTTTTCGGGCATAAATTATTTTTTGACTTCTTGATTATCATTATTTGAGTTTCTTATTCTTATTTTATTTTTTTCTTTCATTCCGTAGTGTAAAGAAAAAATTTAAAATTATTTTTTTGTTGCTATATTATAATTTAAAACTATTTTTTTTGGATATATTGTAGTTTAGTTTTTGTATTTGAAGAAAAAAATTTGGTCATCTATAATAAATTTTACAAGAATATTAGCGAAACTTAAATAAATTTGACCATCAAAATAATAATTCTGAATTAGTCATTGAAACAAAAACAAAGTTAAAAAAAATAATATATGTTTGAGGAGGATTAAATATACCCATATGGGATTTAATTTTTTTTAAAAAAATAATTAAAAAATTAAACTAAAATTTATTTTTTTCACTTCCGTTAGAGGAAAAGGGTATATATGAGTCATTTGTATAACACTAGGGGTATATATGACCCACTTTCATAACGAGGGATATATCAGCTCTAAATGACAAAGTTGAGGGGTATATCAGACAGAGGAGGTATTCAAGAGGGAATGAACTTAGAGCCAATTTTCCCATCTGCCTTTCCAATATTTTAGTCGCTGCCACTCAAGTATTCAGTGCATAGTATACATTCTCTTTTCTTTTTTTTTCAACTTACTTTTTATTATTGGATGTTTGATTTTTTTTTTTTTTTAAAAAAGGTTACATAAATTCCATTAAAGGTTACTGATGTTGGTTGACAATTTTGTTCTTTTAAGTTTTAAAAGTTTGGTAAAAAGTTTCAAACCCTATTGAAACACATCCTAATTGTACTTCAAAGTTCAAACCAAATTAATTGGCCGTCGTCACATGGTCCCACATGACACTTGTCTAGTAATCTATGTTGTTTTAATGCAGGCCTCTCTCCATAATTGCATATTAAAATAAAAAAGTTGCTTATTTGACTTTCTCTAAAATATTATATGTGAAAAAAAGTACTATAGGGTATAAAGTTGTACCACGAAAATTAAAAGAATATTATTAACATTAACTGTACAATTAGGAGTACGAATTAAGTATGTTTATCTTGGTACAGATGTAAGCACTACAATAATCTGTGATATTGCCAAATCTCAAGCTGATTAATCAATCACAGAAAACAGGGTTTATTAAAAAGTGAGTGAAAAATATAGTTTTTGGTCCAAATTTTAAAAATTAATCTAAACTTTAGGCAATTTAAAAGAATCACATACAACATTTTTTTAAAATAATAATAAAATAGAACACGTTACCATATATGCAAATGCAATACCAATGAAGGAAATGATCTACTACGACGACTTACAAATTAAATAGAAAGAAAATGACCTAGGATGAATTATACACCAAAAAGTATGCATGCCATGTGCTTCACCAAATCCATAATATATGATATTTCATTGCATGCACAACGACATCAACGCACCAGTGGTCTAGTGGTAGAATAGTACCCTGCCACGGTACAGACCCGGGTTCGATTCCCGGCTGGTGCATTTTTTTTTAAAATTTTGTTGCTGGCCCAGAAAGTAAAGTGAAAGCTTGTAAAACCACTCATTTTTTATAGTCCAATAAGCCTGAGATCAACAAATTTATACAAGTAAACCTACTCTCAAATAGATGGAGTTTCCAGCATCATTCGCTGCGTTAATCAAGAAGCTGCATCTATTTTGCACACGTCGTTTCATGATTACATCCACTTTTAGCAGCTAATACTACTTGGAGTTGCGTGATATCTCCACAAAAAATGAAAGTCAAGTAGCTCTAAAGAGTACAAATGAGACAGCCGGGGAGACACAAAAGTACAGGGGAGAAGAACAACATGCCAAACCATGTAAGAGATTGTACTAGATACAGGTAGGATCCTTGGGACAAAATTCTTGTGGCAAACTTCAACAGCAATTTCTATGCCACGGATGAAATGGTGAATGAACTCTCATGATATGGTTCCACTCCCCCCTGATTGTGATCGGGACTTTACAAAGAGTCTTATAGTTGAGAAGATGAAGGAAGGTTCTTCCATGGCTCCATTTACATAATCTCCAGAGGGAAGCCTCTTTGATACTGGTGGTATAAGAGAGATACCAAGCTCGTCAATTGTCATAAGGTGACGTTCTGTGAATGGGTTATACCACATAAATGAATTCATGGCTGGTGCCACAAAAAAGGGTTTCTTATAGTCCCACGCTCGCACAATGCAGGTCAGCAAGTTATCACACAATCCACCAGCAATCTACATCACAAAAATACATATCATCAATTTATATGTGCCACAAAAAAGACGAGTGAGCTAGTAACCTCAAACGACTGTATAACCATGAGATGCAAATCCTTCAAATATTTTATGTTAATATCTGAATATTCTGGACGCCTGTTTTACCGAATTTCCACACTTGCCACAGATCTTTTCAGTTTCAGGATACTTGCCATGGACACATGAGTATCCAGGGAACCAAATTCCATAATAACTTCACTAAGTCTAGGTACTCAGTCAAATTAGTAATTTTTTAACATTTATCTGAACTTAGTTATATCACTATGGTTAACTAGTAGTATATAAGGAAATAAATTTGTTTCTTGCAGTGAA
The DNA here is from genome assembly GCF_019186545.1 of Solanum stenotomum. NCBI lineage: Eukaryota > Viridiplantae > Streptophyta > Magnoliopsida > Solanales > Solanaceae > Solanum > Solanum stenotomum. Next base: position 59,381 of record NW_026024917.1, read on the forward strand.
AATGTATGTCCAATCTATGTTGCTCGGACTTTTCAAAAATGTCGACGGGTGCGTGTCGGATCCTTCAAAAACAGTGTATTTTTGAAGGATCCGACACGGGTGCGGCAACATTTTTGGAGAGTCCAAGCAACTTAGTATCCAATGTCATGGAATGATAAGTAAAAAGATACAAGGAGACATCACCTTTCCAAGCGTATTTGCTGATAAAGGGGCAATAACCATGATATCAGCCCACCTACGGAGCTCAATGTGTAGCACACCATCACCCACCTTCTTCCAAACGGACCATTCATCATCATCTGTATAAAGGTCGACGTTTCTTGGAAATGACCCTGCGTCTATGAATGGAAGAGAAGCTTTTGTTGCAACTGCTTTGACTTCTGCCCATTCAGAAAAGCATTGACATAGATTTGAAAATTTGATAGCTGCCACACTTCCACTTGCAGCTAGCAGAATCCGAGGTTTACGTGAAGCATAGTTAACTTGAACTGGAGTTATAGGCTCCATGCTTCCTATAACCTGCAAAAGTCAGAATGAATTTTCTAATTGTATCAAGAGAAAAAAACAATAATTAAATGAGCATGCACCTATGAGAGAGAGAAACAAGTAGATACAACGTAGATCACTAGCAAAATTTGACAACCTTATATATCTATATTGCCATTCAGTCGAGATAGCACTTCCCATTTTCAATGACGTTGATTACGTTGACATGACTTCATATCACTAAGATTTGCAAACAAAGGCTTCATGCCTTCATCCACAACAATAAGAAGAACAACAGCTATCCCTTTATGCAGAGTACCAAATCAAGTAGTTATTGAGAGAAATATTATGTAAACGAACCAACTTTGCATAGTAAAGAACCATTTGTTATAAGAATTAGGAAAGATTAATGAGGCAAATAGTCACTCTGCTTCCTATCACCACAGAATCTTCAAGTCTTCTGCAATATCACTATTCACTGCAACATGGTTTAGTACAAAGGAAATCCCATCTATGGATTAGATCCACATAATTGGAGCATATCACAAAATCCAAAAAATAAAGTAGTGTGTATAAAAAAGATACATGTAGATATTTGTACTGGTGTCCGAATATATATATATATGTATATTGTGCTAAATATTGGAATCTAATAGAAAAAAACCTACAAGCCTTTTTTGTCAAATTCTTTAGTTAGATCACACCACAACATTTGCTAATCCTACATAATATGTACGCAAAGCTAATATTATTGACTCTGCTTTGCTTTAGTATTTTTCTTTTCTTGAAACAGTTCATTTTGTTCACAGTTTTCAAAAATGACATTCATTTTGAGATTTTGGTTTACTATTGTAAATCCTAAATTGCTAAAAGTGATCAAACTGAAATCATCTGTTCATCTTCAAAGAGGACGTCACATTACAACTCTCAAAACCCATTATTTATAAGACCTTTGATGCCCCTAGTAAAATATTTTACATTCGCCTTTCCCTAGAACAAAGAAGAAAAAAAATACATAACAGTGTCTCTTAAGTCTTAACACAAAGCTATAGACCGATCCCAAAATGAAAAGACTCAAACCTCGTGTACTAACCAAACCAGGGGTTACCTTTTTTATATATATATAAATAAGTTATTGAATCCCCTTGACTTAGCTTCATTTTTTTTATAAAGTAATAAATTCATTAGAAAAGGGAAAAAGCTCAACCGTATACAAGAAGTATACCAGAAGTAGAAAACCTTACAAGAGGACATGATTTTCTACAAATAACACACACTCATCTATACATGTAGGAATCCTATGGGTGCACCAAAATGAAATAAGGAAAAATAGGTCATTCCTCAAGTGTAAAAAACCTTTCTCTACTCCCTCAAAAGCTCTTCTATTTCTCTCTCACCATATGATCCACATAAGTCCTAGAGGATTAGCATCCCATTCCCCTTGACTTAGTTCCATATCTTAGGCATGACACTTTTACATTTCTTTTAGTCCCCATGATAAATTTTTGGCTCCACTGCTCGACCAAACTATGTGAATTTACCACGGTATGATCAATTGAGGCAAATTATAGTACTCCTTCCATTTCAATTTGTCTGTCTCACTTTCCTTTTAGTCCATTTCAAAAAGAATGTCTAATTCCATTTCAATTTCAACTTTTAACCATGACATGCCCAAGACCACAAAAATTAAAGTACATTTTGGTACATTCGATATATCGTTAATTTAAAACAACAAGATTCAAAAAGCATTCTATTAATTTCATAAACTCACATGCACCAATACTTTATGTTTACGAACGATCGATCGATCCCTTTAGTCAGTTCCAACTACAAAATTATAACAATACATACATTCCACAAAGTAAAAATTGAAGCATTACTTCGCCGTTAAAACTGAAATAGATTGACTGCAAACAAACGGAAAACGAACATTCAGAAAAAATGCATACGCAGAGTAGTGAACTTACCGAAAACTTGAGTGGAAATTAAAACGAAAATTGAAGTGCAAAACTTGTGAAGAACAACTCTTCCAAGAAGTCAGTACTCCGTTTACTTCGGCGGCGTTGAGAAAACCCTAACCGGAAGTCGGACGCCGATCAATTCTGTAATGCGAAAAGGGCGGGATTAGCGCAATTTGTGCTTTATAGCTTTTTTCACGGACAATTGCGATCTGGGACTTTTGAAGGATTTTGAAAAGAAAAGTCTATATAGTTTACTTGGGCACCAAAAGCCAATTTTGGGCCTCCATTTTCGTGGACCCACTAGATATGATACGAGCCCAATATATGTTACTCCATATGTCTCAATTTTATATAGCTCGGATTAACGTAACAGAGTTAATCGAGTTCGTATATAACTTTTAAATATTTTAAGTTGTTAATTGTGATTTAAAGTACGTAATTTTTAAATAATATATGTTATTTCTTCTGTTGCAATTAAGGTGGCACATCATGTGAATTTAAGTTGTTAATTATTATGATTTGCACTATAGTTTTTTTTGTAATTTTTAAATACATAACATGAAACGGAGAAAGTACTAAAAATAAATAGAGAAAATTGAAACAGAAGGGCAAATCAGTCAATTTTGTCCCAATTTATGTGACATTTGTGAAACTTTGAGTGTCAACAAAAATTTCAATATATTTTTAAATATTTTATGTTGTTAATTATTGTAATTTATAGTACTACTTTTTTCGTAACCCTTTTTCTTTTTCCAATCACGATATTTAGACTAATCCGCATGCACCTTAATTTGCTGGATTGTCAAGATTTGAATAGATGAAAAGAAATTAATTTAATATTGTCTTAATAGCCCCAATAAAATCCACAAGAATTGGTGAAGTTGATGTTGACATGACAAAGAAGAGAGTAGAAACATGGTTTTGCTTCTTACCAGCAATTGTTCATATAGTGGTCTCAAATTATTGGCATTGCTGAGAAATACCAAGTAGGCCTAGTTTGTTGTTTAGCATTGTCTCACGTATTCCTCTTTACTCTAATAGTTTCTTCGTCCTTTGAGTTTGGTTTTTATTTGTTTTTTTTTGCACTTTGATTATCGTTGTAACTTATTATGACTGTTGTTTAGGATGATTTGTCAGGTTGTCTTAGCATTTTGTCATGACTGTCATCATTTTAGTTATTTCTCCCTATACAACTCTAGACTATTTTTTTTTAAGCCGAGGGTCTATCGGAAACAACCTCTCTATACCTCTAAGGTAGTGATAAGGTCTGCGTCCATTCTACTCTCTCTAGACCCTACTTTATAGAATTACCGGAAAAGGATCAAAAATACCCCTGAACTATTGGAAATGGATCAAATATACCCTCCGTTTGATTTTGGGGTCAAAAATACCCTTACCGTTAGTGTATTGGCTCACTTTTACCCCTCAAAACTAACATATGCCATGTCACTTAAAAAATCACATAAAATCATATTTTTTTGCTGACTTGGAAATTCAAATGGACAAAACTCCCAACATGGCAGCAACAATCCACAAGTGGAGTGGGTGTAATACACCCTTGGCTCAATAAAAGTCCCAAAATGACAAAATTACAGCGAAATTAACACAACATTTTGATACCAAATCTTTATTTCACAATTCTTTATTAAAAAAAATACAAACTTTAATCCCTTTTCAGTTTCTTCGGTTAGGAGAACGTCAATGGAAGGATTTTTTTTGTCCATTTGAATTTCCAAGTCAGCAAAAAAATATTGTTTTATGTGATTTTTTAGGTGACATGACATTTGTTAGTTTTGAGGGGTAAAAGTGAGCCAATACACTAACGGTAAGGGTATTTTTGATCCCAAAATCAAACGGAGGGTATATTTGATCCATTTCCAATAGTTCAGGGGTATTTTTGATCCTTTTCTGTAGAATTACATTGATATGTTGTTGTTGCCTAGTTGGTTGTTGATCAAAGAAACTAATCGTCTTTAATTTTATTTACAAAGTAGCTATATCCACAAACTTTAGGCCCCATAATAACTTGGCCAACAGGCATCCGCACATGGCTTTGCCTTTGGTTAGTAACAAAAACTTTTTCTCCATCTTGTATAAATAATAATCCCTCTTCCATGAGCCTTTTCATTATCAAGCACAAGCATTATCGATTCAGTGATCAAAGGTCTCTAAATTTCTTATTTACTTTCTTGTGTCCAATCTTCCAAAAACCAAAATGACAATGATCAGTATACTAAGAAACTCATCAAAATAGTGAGGAGATGGTAGAAGTTCGCGTTCAAGCAGAGGAAGAGGATTTCATTTCCAAGTAATGATAGTGTCATAGACAATTGCAGTACATCTTCACAAAGCGTTGCTCCTCTCAATTCCTTCATGTTGCTGTTCAACTTCTTCATTGCACAGAGAAATTGGAACTCAACAGATTCTTGTTTATTAGGTCATAATCGACATTCTTTTTGTACATGCTAGCTCAAACATAGTTCTTAGAGAGGAAGAGTACATAATTGTAAAGCGCATCATACAAATTGAATATTATTTTATCACAAAATTTACCATATTCATAGCTTTCACTTTTCAATTTGGTTATTACAAGTCCTAAGTCGTTACAATCTAATCCTAAGGAGATCAACTACGCCTCAAACCCAAACTATTTAGCCTTCACATCTCAAGTAACGATTTGATACCATATTAAGTAAAGGACTTGTCCCACCTGTAAGTTTCGAAACATTCTGTAACACCATTCTCAATTCGTCCAATTATTTGCCCCCTCTTTTTGGCCATTGTTTTGTAATTATTTTTTCTTTATATATCTCAAGTAACGATTTGATACCCTCCGTAAAAATATTTAGTGGGAAATTAATTACTATATTTTAATTATATTCCCTCCCCTTCTTCTTACCTTAAATTAAATCGTATTCCTAAAGAAAGTAGGAGAAGTAAATAAAATAGGAAACTTTTACCTTGTTTCTGCCTTAAGTTTCCAAAAAGGATTATAACGTTCCTAAACAAATTAGGAATATAAATCGATCTCTATATACTCTGTTCCTCATACTCTGTTTCTTAAAAAAAAAAAAAAATCTCAAAATCGTTCTCTATTCCTTTCAGAAATTCCATCTGTTGAAATTGCTGGTGTTGAACAATGAGTAACTCTTATTATGATCAATGTTCGCAATATACGTCTGTCTATAGGCGTAGTGTTGGAATTACAACTAGGCTATCCCCCTATGATCGTTCTTCGTCTGTATATCGGCTTGGTGCTAGAATAACAACTAGGCAATCCACCTTCGTTTTGGGATTACAAGCCACAATTACTCCACACAACTATCAATCGGTGCCTCATAATGTCGGGATTACAATAGCTAACGTGAGTAGTCGTGATTTAGTGGAAAGACTCTTAAGGCGGCAGGATGTAGAAGACAATTTGAATGGCGGATCATCACAAAATTGGGGCGATTCTCAAGCAGCAAGTGAACTGTTTGATGATCAAGAGGAGGATGCTATATTCTTCGGGTATTTTAAAACAAGAATTCATCGTGTTGTTGAAGGAGTAAATAATCAGACAGAAACTAAAGAGATTTGTACCATATGTCAAGCGGAATTTGAGCATGAAGAGTCCATTGGGACACTGAAGTGCGGACACGAATATCATACAGGCTGCATCAAACAATGGTTGCTGAGGAAAAAAGATTGTCCCATGTGTCGAGCTTCTGTTTTGCCCTGATATGAAATTTTATCATATTAATCTCAAGTTTTGGCCAATACTTGTTTGTGTATTAAACTTAGTAAGACAGTTAGTTGTTCTGAAGTTGTGGATGTAACTCACTATACGTCTTTGATATATAAAAGAACAATTTGTTCCATGTCCAAAATCATATTATCGGTATTTAGTTTATATAGACATCTTATAGTACATATATTAGACAAATGATCTGTATGGTAACCTGTCTTTTCCACAACTGTAGTAGTAATGTGATTGATGCTTGAATTTCTTATAATGTTCATTAATTAGCTTATTTTCAGTTGATTGTCCAGAAATCTGGACTTGGACAGCTGTTGTATGGTCTCTATTACATTACCCTGTGACTCAGCCTTCATGGACTATATCATTTTGCTAATCAAGAAAGGCATAGCTACAGGAGATCTTCACAAAGCGTTGCTCCTTTCAATCCCTTCATGTTGCTGCTCCACTTCTTCTTTGCACCGGGAAATCGGAACTCTACAGATTCTTGTTTATTGAGTCATAAGCAATATTTTTTCATTACATGATAGCTTAAAATAGTTTTTAGATAGGGTAGAGGATGAAGAGTACAGAGTTGTAAAGCGCATCATGCAGATTGAATATTAATTTATCACAAAATTTACCATATTCATGCCTTCCACTTTTAAATTTGGTTATTACAAGTCCTAATATTAACTAGTACATTCTCTAAATATCACATTTATCCTAACAGAGACATACAAATCTGTAACTAATAAAAGGGAAATTGACAAAAACCAGATATAAGCAGTATTACATTGTACAGATCCTTTGTGTTCATTTTTTATGTTCACGGTTAAGTTTGTATCAGCTCTAAGAGATTAGTAATATTTTGAGCACTTCCTGTGATATATGGTCTAACTTGTTTCATCTTACCACCATCCATCATCATACTGTTACGTTGCACCTATGGATCGGTGCATCTGAAGGTTCAAGTAGGATATGATGGATCTTTTCTAATGACCATCATCTATATTTGCACCACAAAGTGAAGTAGAACAGAGAATCTAAGCGATTAAGGGAATTCTTTAAGCAAATATTACCAAAATGGAGATTAATCAGAAGCAGAATGTTTTCTATTCATAAACTGGCCAGGAAGAATTTTCCCTCCAAGGTTCTTATATATTTGAACTATACAATGAATTTTCTCTTTCTCATTTACAAGCCAACTATTCTACAAAATTTCATTTGTTGAATCATTTGCACTATGATGCCACTGATGATCTTCTTAAACGGGAAGTAAGATCAACGAACACATCCTGTTTGCAAGGTATTGTAAGGCCATCCATTGGGTGATCAAAGCCGAACTCTTCTTCAGATTTAGCTAACAAGTCTTGAAATAAAGGCTGGCTTAAGTATGATACTGGCATGACGAATCTCTTCTTCTGGCTCTCTCCTACATATACTGCACAATGACCCTTGCCCCTTGGGAATACCTCCAGATGTTGAAGACCTCCGTAAGAACCGATTAGCCTGAATAAACGGACTCATTTTGATTGCCATTTTCTTCAAGCTAGAAATGTTTTGTAACTCCAAACNACAAACCTCTTCTTCTGGCTCTCTCTTACATATACTGCACAATGACCCTTGCGAATACCTCCAGATGTTGAAGACCTCCGTAAGAACCGATTAGCCTGAATAAACGGACTCATTTTGATTGCCATTTTCTTCAAGCTAGAAATGTTTTGTAACTCCAAACGATCAAGGCAAAGAAAGAAGAATTTCTTTTGAGAATTACAGGCAATGAAAGTTTCTTTAAATGTTAGATACTTGTGTGCTGATCAAATGCTTTGTGTATTAGTATATATAACCTAACGACAATTATCATACACAAATGTTTTTTGGTGAAGAGAAATTTGAGATACAACAGCACTTGAAGTTTCACATGGTTTTGCCTACTCCATTATTGTCAAAATATTGAGGCCACTTGTTTAAGAACAACACTAGGCCCCTCTGCTTCTCTTGACTTGGAACAGAAGACACCTTCAAAATTATGAGTCACAAGAATTGACGAAATTTATGACTTAGTCCAGGACCACTTGGTTTAAAGATACGGTGACAGAGAATTGAATATATGCATCAACATCTTTGATTAAAACTAGACAAATCTAAGGCCCCATATAAACATAACCACCAAGCATCGGCACATGGATTTGCCTCCGGCGGTGAGTGACAAGAACTCAAAGCCTTTTATATAAATAACCCCCCTTCTATGATATGTTTTCATCATCAAACTACAAGCATTATCTATTCAGACACCAAATTGCTCTAAATTTCTAGTTTACTTTCTTGTTTCCGGTCTTCAAAGAAAAATGGCAATGCTCAGTGCTAAGAAACTCATAAAGATGGCTAGGAGATGGCAGAAGTTTGCGGCCAAGCAGAGGAAGAGGATTTCATTTCCTAGAAAGGGCATTTTGTATAGAAAGTGAAAAATAGACTACTGAAAGCATGTATTATTATCAATTGGAATTCAGAAGCTTTAACATTCTCATATTTGGACTAATTTTTCTGAATGCTAAAACTAATATTTGGTATTTGCTATGATCAAATGCATGACTAGAAAGCTTTACACATTCCTTTCAGAATGGGAGAGGAAAATAATGAGTTTTATAAGGTATAAAACAAGTTCACATGGTACACACACTTTTGGGTTCGATGATGGTGTAGCCCAAGGAACAAATTCGTGAGTTCTATGTGGTCAAAGTAAAAAATACAAACTATGGGCTTGGGATGTGACAGATATTATCAAGCCCAAGAGACAAATCCATTAGGTTATTAGGTCAAAGCGGACAATACATGTCATGTGCTTCGATCGTGACATCTTTGGATCTGGGAATTGTCTAGGCAAATGTGACTAAAGAGTGAGTAATTAATCAGAAGTAGAACTTATGCTACTCAGAAATTTACAATGAAAGTGACCCATCTCTAAAATTTCCTCATTTTCATTTACTAGTCCTATTTTACAAAAAAGAAAAAAAAAATTGTTGAAGAATTAGCACTATATATGATGTAACTCATGATCTTCTTACGTGGGAGAAATACACTTTATTTATTTTCTATGTCAATTAAATGTGTGAATAAAGATATTCAATAAAATTATTTATCTTCTCTATAGAGTTTTATACAAATAATTTTTTATAATTTTCATTAAGAGGTTTAAAATCTAAAGAGGTAAACACATGAAGAAGTTTCACATCAACTATGTATATACATAAAAAAATTTAACTATGTATAAATAGTATCATTTTTTACTGAGGAAATTCGAACTAACCCATCTTTTAGTATAGGGGTTAGAAAATGTATTTAGTGTAATTAACCCAAAAATACTACTTATGTGACTTATTTTCCTACTTATGTGACCCTCTCTACAATCATGAAATCTATTTTTTTTTGCTTTATAGAATAATGAAAATTAACAAATTGTTTATATTGTGTCTATATAAAAACTGTCAGAAAAGCTGAATTTATGATAATATGGGTGATGTTGAAATAAACGTTGTTAAAATAGGACTAAATATTTGTTTTTTTGAAACTTAAGGACCCAAAGCAACATTTACTCTTCTTTTACGTTTCTCCCACATCGAGCTCAGTCAGAAGTTTGCAGCAGAATAAGAACAGTAGCGAAGCAATGGAGTTCGTCCCTTCGGGGACATCCGATAAAATTGGAACGATACAGAGAAGATTAGCATGGCCCCTGCGCAAGAATGACACGCACAAATCGAGAAATGGTCCAAATTTTTTTGCCGGTCGTCGGCGCTTATGCTCCGGTCAGTCTGTATTTTTTGGCGCTATTCGGAGTTTCTTTCAGTCTGTTTTGTTTCCTGTTTCGTCTGGATTCAATTAGTATATTATCAACATTTGATTTACATGGCTCCTCTCGTATTTCGAGATTCATAAAAACCTAGTTCAATTAGTATATTGCGATTCTGTTATACTTCCTTGGTTTAGACTTAATTTGCATCTGAAATTTTATCAGAATCCCCAAATTCATGTTTTTGCTAATTAGGTTTTGCCATTTGATTGACTTACACTTTTGTTGTTGTTGTTGGTTACAATTACAATAATTTCAGTTTAGATGGCTAATCCAGCTTCTATCAGAACAAATAACTCAGCCTTCATTGCTATGATTGCTGATGAGGTGATTCACTATTTAATCTTTCACTAATAATCAATATGCTTCCATATCTATCTTTACAATTTGAATCTGTTACCTAAAAGGAGTGGAGGTCAGGATTAGGTTAGAAGGTATGTAGGTAGTTGAGTGTTGTTGCACTTCCTTTTTTTTTCCTTCTATGTGTATTAGTATTAGTTGCTTTCATTTGATTTGTATCTTGCTGTTTTGCCGTCATATTTTCTTGCTACCATGGTTAAATAGTTTTTTTCTTTTCTGTTGAGATGGAGGGTCTATTGGAAACGACCTCCCTACCCCACAAAGGTAAGGATAAGGTCTTGTTAATCCCCTACCCTCCCAGACCTCTCTTGTGGGATTATATTGGGTATGTTGTTGAACGAATTCATTATAGTAAATGATGGTGTATAAAACTGGATTTTGTCATTGGATAGAATATGTTCTTAAATCTTTTTTCTGATTCTAACAAACTACAAAGTGGAAATAGGAGACCTCAAGTATACTGTTAGTGTTATGGCCCCCTATCGACAAGTCAATTCCTTTGATCTTATTGCAATTGCAGGGAAATTGGAATTTTTTTTTTTGAGAAGGTAGGGAAATTGGAATTTTAAATTCATATTCTCATTGCGTACTTGCAAACTGGTTAATGTAGGATACAATCACTGGCTTTTTTACTAGCAGGAGTTGGCAATGCTGATTCGAGGAGGGAAACTAACTATCTTATTGTTGATTCAAGTACGTTATCAACTTTTTGTTCTCTCTATTATTGTGATTTAATAGCTGAAGAAATTATGAAAGCGAGAAAATCGAGGTTGCTTGATTAGGATTGTTAAGTTCTTGGCAGTGATGGAGCTTTTACATTTTCTATCACTCTAATTTATTTTTTGAGAAAGAATGTAATGTATATATATTTCCATTTCTAATGGTTTAGAAATAACGGTGAAGCAGATTGAAGATGCTTTTAAAGAATTCATCACAAGGGAGAACATTCGGCAATAGTGTTAATCAGCCAATATGTGAGTTTCTATTCTATTTTTCCCTCTTGTTTTATCGCAGCATCCATAGCATAACTGGTATTTATAACTTTGTTATGGAGAATGTCGAATAATTAGTATGTTAGTGCTTATTGGAGGTATGACGGGCGTAGCTTTGAACTTGTGAAGTACCTCATCGCAGGAAAAAATTCAACTGTCCTAGACCCTAGGTAGCTTGACCTGGGAAATCTGATTGAGAAGTGGAAAACAAATTTTAGTCGGAGTATGATATAGGAAGTTAAGCTTCATTAAAAATCTTTCATGTGATGGTTCTACCACTTGTCTGGTATACTTGTATTTGCAAAGTCGACCTTGAATGGTGTGCGGCCCTCGAAGGGAAACCCTGGAGCAATGGTAAAGTTGTCTCCATGTGACCCATAGGTCATGGGTTCAAGCTGTCGAAGCAATCACTAATGCATACATTACAGTAGGTTGTCTACATCACACGCCTTCCCCTTGGGGTGCGCCCTTCCTCTGACCTTGAATGGCATCTAAATAGCAAAATTGAGTCATTGCCATATAATGCCAACTTCTATGACTGCAAAAGAGGAGGGCGTTTGTCTACTATGAGTCTGTCCTCCGCAATTGGACAATAATGTGGACATTAATTACTATTAACACCAAACAACTTGAGAGAAAGTAGAAATACTTTCCATGGTAAAAGTGGCTAAGGATTTGCTTTATGATAGACTATCCATGGATCCAAATTTGTGACATTGTAGTGAGACTCAGGCCAAATACCATTAGCAGGATGATCCTTTGGACAATGCCGCATCGAGGAAGTATCAAGATTAATACCGATGGGAGCTACATAGATTATAATGATAAGCCAGAGATTGCAATGGGGATTTTGTTTTCACTTTTGCTATTCCTGTACAGTGCCAAAATCTTTGGGGGATAGCCAGAACATGTTCCCTATCAATGGTTTGATCTCCATTCACAATATACTATTATTCATAAGAAACACTTGCTTCAAGAAAAAAACATCGATTCTGACGAAATCATGTCTCCAATTTTACATCCATGTACCCTGTTTTGAGATTTTCTTGATCGTTACATGTCATAAAATGTTAACAGTTGTTGCCGTGATGATGAACTTTTAGCGTAGAAGTTGCTACTTAAAGTTAGTGAGCCTCTTCGTCGACATAGATGTCGTGTAGCTGCTCCACAAGAATATGTTGAACCTTATCCTGTTCCTGAGAGCTTATGGAAAACACCATCAGATTTTTTCTGTTGTATGGACTGCGTAAAACTGATGATTATTTGATCAATCATGCAGGCTTTAATGATTGTTTGATCTTAATGGCAGAGAGAAGACTCGTTGGACAGTGAAAAAGGGTACTGGTGTTGACTTCTCTATGGATGTAACGATCAGAATTGGGCTCAATACTGGAGATGGTGTAGCAACACTTATCAATGGCTTTCAGCATCGTTTGATGATCAAGAGGCTTATACGGAGGAGAAAGAGGACGATGCTATATTATTGGGGTATTTTAAAACAAGAATTCATCATGTTGTTGATTGATGGCGTAAATAATGCGACAGAAACTAAAGAGATTTGTGCCATATGTCGAGCAGAATTTGATCATGAAGAGTCTATTGGGACACTTGGGTGTGGACACGAATATCATACGAGCTGCATCAAACAATGGTTGCTGAGGAAGAAAGATTGTCCCATAAAATCTTTTGGGCTCGATGATGGTGTAGTCTATACAATTGATCAAAGGCGCTATGCATTTCCCTTGACTTACCATGAAAATGAAGTCGTTAGGCAACTTTTAAACATGTCTGAAGAAGAGTTTGGACTGCCGGGTGGTGGCCACCTTGTGATTCAGCCTTCATGGACTACGTCGTTTCACTAATCAAGAAAGGTGTAGCTACCAGAGATCTTCAAAAAGCATTGCTCCTATCAATTCCTTCATGTTGCTGTTCAACTTCTTCTTTGCACCTAAAAAGTGGGAATCAACAGATTCTTGTTTATTGAGTCATGACATCATGTTTTATGAATCGTAGCTCAAAATAGATTGTATAGCGAGTGAAAAATAGGCAACTGAAAGAATGTATTGTTACAAATTGGAAAAGTAAGTGGTGCATACACTTTCTCCAATCGACCAACATTATAAGAAATACAGTTAGAGTGTCTACATAAACAAAATATAGGATACGAAACAAATTGTTCTTGTATATATCAAAGATGTATAGTGCGTTACATCAACAACTTCAATACAACGGAATTTCATAATAAAACAATCTCTATATGCTATGTATTTCAGGGCAAGACAGAAGCTCGACACATGGGACAATCTTTTTTCCTCAGCAACCATTGTTTGATGCAGCCTGTATGATATTCGTTTCGTGTCCGCAGCCAAGTGTCCCAATGGACTCTTCATGCTCAAATTCTGCTTGACATATGGCACAAATCTCTTTAGTTTCTGTCGCATTATTTACTCCTTCAGCAACACGATGAATACTTGTTTTAAAATACCCCAATAATATAGCATCCTCCTCTTTCTCCAACGATTTAAGGATTTAATTTCCTATTATTATTTTTTTTGTTTTGGAAACTTAAGGCGGAACTATTTTATTTATTTCTCCTACTTTCTTTAGGAATAGGATTTAATTTAAGTAGTGTCACCAAGAATTCTTCAATGGCTTTTCCAACAATGCTGGAAAAGTAAGTGGTGCATACACTTTCTCCAATTGCTCAACCAACACAGATGAAATAGTCAAGCTAAAACAGCACACCAGGCCTGTAAATGTGTCGTTGGTATCAATATGTGGATACAATCGTTATGTTCCTTCCTCTCATTCTTACACCAAATGTAGCCACACCACCTCCAGTATTCAGCCCAATTCTAATCGTTCCATCCTTCGTTACTGCTATACGGTGCAAATTTGAAATAACCTGGTTAATATCAACAAAGCGAAATTGTCAAAAGACTTGCAATATACAGAAATTCTGGGGTTCAAGTCGTGAGAATGAAGAAATTTCGGGTAGGGAGCAGTCCGAGGACCACACGGCTTTGAAATTTGTCAACCAGGACATGTCCATCATATTTGATATTGCTCAAATTATGGCTTCTGTTTCTTAATATTTGAATAACAAAAGGCAATGACTTAAAACAGAAAGCAGATACAAGATCATAGTAAATTTACCTTTTAGGGGTCGTTTGGTAGAGTGTATTAGGAAAAATAACGCATGCGTTAGCATTGTGTATTACTAGTACCTTGTTTGGTACTCTTTTCCAACCTATGTATAACTAATGCTTGCATTAGTTATACACTCTATTGTGTATTAAGGTGTGTATTGTTAATACCATGGATTTCTAGGTATTAGCAATGCAATGGTTTTAATGCATGCATTAGATTAACTAATGACAAAACTACCCTCTAATAATAATAATTATTATAATAATTATTATTATTATTATTATTTTTGTAAAAGAATGTGGGGGTATTTTTGTAAACAAATATTTTTTTAATAGTCTTTATACAAGGCTTGCTATTTTCAATACATCAAACCAAACAATGTATAAGAAATAATGCAAGCATTACTAATGCTTGCATTACTAATGCATGCATTACTAATACATCATATTCAGCATTATTCTTATACACTCTACCAAACGACCCCTTAAGACTTTAATGCATTGACGCAACACCAACCCAAATCTTTGACTCACTATATCAATAAGCGCACAGTACATTTCTGTCCTTCTATAAACACTCCATCACAAGATCAATCGTCTAATAAGTGCAAACTCAATTGAGTGACCAACATTCAACTCACTACAAGGATAAATTATTCAGTCAAGCGGTGAAAAAAAAAAAAAGCAGCAGTAAATAAGGGACTGAACAGGTAATGTGAGTTAAGCATCAAGAAATATTAAGGAATAATCTTTAGGAGAATGATGAGAGAAAGATGCATGATAAAATGGCGAACTAATGATCAGGGATATACCGTAAACCAGTTTTTCCTCATCGTTTTTAGATGCCACTATTCAGTAGAGAAGAGGTATTTCACTCATATAGAGTCCTGAGCAGGATCGTATGGATGGTCCTTTGATGGAAGCTCCAGAATGGTTGGGATTGATTTATTGTAACTATCAATCAAGAATCTTATCATGTTTGCAACCTGAATATGAAAAACAGTGGACATATTGGCTACAAGTTTGATGCAAAAAGGGAGAAGCTTTTATTCGATCCAAAGTATTTACTAGAGCAACTGCAAGTAGAGGCAAAAGAGAAGCAATTCGTTTCCCACAAGATCGAAGCATTGATTTTTGTATGCGGAGGACAGAGTCATTTTAGACAAATAGTCCTCCTCTTTGCAGTCATAGAAGTTGGCATTATATGGCAATGACTCCTCAATTTTGCTATTTAGACGCCATTCAAGGTAAAAGGGCAGCCTGGTGCTCAAAGCCTCCCGTATTGGCAGGGCCCAAGGAAGGGCCGCACCCCAAGGGGAAGGGGTGTGATATAGATAGCCTACTCTAATGCAAGCATTAATGGCTGCTTCCACAGCTCAAACCCATGACTTATAGGTCACACAGAGACAACTTTATTGTTGCTCCAAGGCTCCCCTTCGAGTACACCATTCAAGGTTGACTTTGCAAATACAAGTATACCAGGCAAGTGGTGGAACCGTCGCATAAAAGTTTTTTTACGACGCTTAGCTTCCTATATCATACTCTGATTAAAATTTATTTTCCACTTCTCAATCAGGTTTCTCACGTCAAGCTACCTTTGGGTCTAGGACAGTTAAATTTCTCCGTGTGATGAGCTACTTCACATGTTCAAAGCTACAGTGTCTTACCTCCAATAGCACTAACATGCTAATTATTCGACATTCTCCATGTAAAAGTTAAAACCAGCAGTTGAAATGATGTTACGGATGCTGCCATGAACAAGAGGCAAAATAGAATAAAAACTCACATATTGGCTGATTAACGCTATCGCAATGTCCTCCCTTGTGGTGAATTCTTTAAAAGCATCTTCAATCTGCTTCACTGATATATCTAAACCATAAGAAACGGAAATATACATTACATTCTTTCTTAAAAAAACAAATTAGAGTGATACAAAATGTAAAAGCTCCATCACTCACAAGGACTTAACAATCCTAATCAAGTAACCTCGATTTTATTTTCTTCCATAATTTTTTCAGCTATGAAATCTCAATATTAGAGAGAACAAAAGGTTGAAAACATACTTGAATCAACAATAGTATAGTTCGTTTTCCTCCTCAAATCAACATTGCCAACTCCTGCTAGTAAAAATCCAGTGATTGTATCCTACATTATCAAGTTAGCAAGTACGCTAATGAGAATATGAATATAAAATTCCAACTTCCCTGTAATTGCAATAAGATAAAAGAACATGACTTGTCGATAAGGGGCCATAACACTACCAGTATACTTGATACCTACTATTTCCAGTTTGTAGTTTGCCAGAATCAGCAATAAGCAAATGTATTGAAACATTATGCAGGAAATTTCTAGGGACAGGAGGGGTAGATGCATCCAGGAAGGCATTGATTGCAAGGGAGCAACTATGTAGTTCTAAAACTGCAGGGGGACTCAATTTACTGGATATCCAAACATGGAATAAGGCTGCAATAAGCAAGCTACAATGGAGTTTGAGTACTAAAAAAGATAATGGGTGAAATGGGTTCATATGTACTATGGGAAACAAGGGACCTTATGGGGTGTTCTAGCACCTCAAGCTTCATGGATGGTGAAGAAAATACTCCAAATGCACAAAAAACTAGAGGTTATTGGCTGGAATGAGGAGTATGTCAACCAGATTGATAAATTTTCTATAAAAGAAATATATAAAGCTCTTAGAGGAGATTACCAGAAGGTGGAGTGGAGGAGGCTGACTTGTAACAATGCAGCTTGTCCTAAGTGGATTTTCATATTATACTTAGCATTACAAAGCAGGCTGCTCACACAAGGGATCGATTAGCAACATGGGGCTGCGTAGAAGATGTCCACTGTGTCCTATGTGGAACTGAAGATGAGAGCCATAATCATATATNTCGAGAAATGGTCCAAATTTTTTTGCCGGTCGTCGGCGCTGATGTTCCGGTCGGTCTGTATTTTTTGGCCGTTCGCCGGCGTCGACGGTTACACGAGATTTCTCGAACTTCGTAAGTTATTCAGAGTTTCTTTCAGTCTGTTTTATTTCCTGTTTCGTCTGGATTCAATTAATATATTATCAACATTTGATTTACATGGCTCCTCTCGTAGAAAAACCTAGTTCAATTAGTATATTGTGATTCTGTTTTACTTCCTTGGTTGAGACATAATTTACATCTGAAGGTTTATCAGAATCCCCAAATTCATGTTTTTGCTAATTAGGTTTAGCCATGTGATTGACAAAGTTTTTTTTCTTTCTTTTGTTTGTAATTCTCTTGTAGTTGGCTACAATTACAATCATTTTAGTTTAGATGGCGAATCGAGCACCGGTCGGAACAAATAACTCAGCCTTCATTGCTAGGATTGCTGATGAGGTGATTCACTATTTAATCTCTCACTAATAATCAATATGCTTTCATATCTATCTTTACAATTTGAATCTGTTACCTAAAAGGAGTGGAGGTCAGGATTAGGTTAGAAGGTTAGTAGGTAGTGAGTGTTTGTCCCACTTTCTTTCCTTTTCTTCTATGTGTATTAGTATTAGTTGCTTTCATTTGATTTGTATCTTGCTGTTTTGCCGTCATATTTTCTTGCTACCATGGTTAAATTTTTTTTTTCTTTTCTGTCGAGATGGAGGGTCTATTGGAAATGACCTCCCTACCCCACAAAGGTAAGGATAAGGTCTTGTAAATCCCCCACCTTCCCAGACCTCACTTGTGGGATTATATTGGGTATGTTGTTGTTGAACGGATTAGTTGTAGTAAATGATGGTGTATAAAATTGGATTGTGTCATTGGATTGAATATGTTCGTAAATCTTATTGCTGATTCTTTTTGTTTTTGGTAAGTAAAATATTTCATTACCAAATGAGCATTACAGATCAGTAACACAAGCAAACTGGACAGCTCCCAGTTTTGCAGCAACTTTCAATCTCTACTATCTTTAAACCAGTTCCTTACTATAATATCACTATCAAATCTAGCTAAGCACCTAGCATCTACACAGGGTAGAATTCTGAGTTTGCAATATATAGCTTAGTCTTGGTTCTGTTCTTCCTCTCATATGCACCTCTTGAACAACCTGTTTTGCCAGCATTGCAGGGGTTCTTGTTATCTTTTGGAAAATTTGTTGGTTCCTCTCCTGCCAAATAAGATAAACACTTGCAGCCAGTGCCGTCCTATATACCTCAGCTCTTGCTTGCTTGCCTTTGCATTGTACATTTACCCAAGTTATTTCCTCTTCCCATCCTCGAGCCTCCCTATGGATTTGCCAACAGAGTACCTTCTACCACACTTGAGATGAGAATAGACACCGAAAGAATATATGATTATGGCTCTCATCTTCAGTTCCACATAGGACACAGTGGACATCTTCTACACAGCCCCATGTTGCTAATCGATCCCTTGTGAGCTGCCTGCTTTGTAATGCTAAGTATAATATGAAAATCCACTTAGGACAAGCTGCATTGTTACAAGTCAGCCTCCTCCANTGCTTGCCTTTGCATTGGGCATTTACCCAAGTTATTTCCTCTTCCCATCCTCGAGCTTCCCTATTGATACTTTGCTAACAGAGTACCTTCTGCCACACCTGAGATGAGAACAGACACCGAAAGAATATATGATTATGGCTCTCATCTTCAGTTCCACATAGGACACAGTGGACATCTTCTACGCAGCCCCATGTTGCTAATCGATCCCTTGTGTGAGCAGCCTGCTTTGTAATGCTAAGTATAATATGAAAATCCACTTAGGACAAGCTGCATTGTTACAAGTCAGCCTCCTCCACTCTACCTTCTGGTAATCTCCTCTAAGAGCTTTATATAGTTGTTTTATAAAAAAATTATCAATCTGGTTGACATACTCCTCATTCCAGCCAATAACCTCTAGTTCTTACTTCTTAGTGCATTCCTCACCATCCATGAAGTTTGAGGTGCTAGAACACCCCATAAGGTCCCTTGTTTCCCATAGTACATATGAACCCATTTCACCATAGTCTTATCTTTTTTAGTACTCAAACTCCATAGTAACTTGCTTATTGCAGCCTTATTCCATATTTAGATATCCAGTAAATTGAGTCCCCCTGCAGTTTTAGAACTACATAGTTGTTCCCATGCAGTCAATGCCTTCCTGGATGCATCTACCCCTCCTGTCCATAGAAATGTCCTGCATAATGTTTCAATACATTTGCTTATTACTGATTCTAACAAACTACAAAGTGGAAATAGTAGGTATCAAGTATACTGGTAGAATCTAATGTATATTTCCGTTTTTATGGTTTAGAAATAATGGTGAAGCAAATTGAAGATGCTTTTAAAGAATTCACCACAAGGGAGGACATTGCAAATTTGCGATAGTGTTAATCAGCCAATATGAGTTTTTATTATATTTTCCCCTCTTGTTTTATGGCAGCATCCATAGCATCATTTCAACTGCTTGTTATAACTTTGCCTTGGAGAATGTCGTATAATTAGTATGTTAGTACTTATTGGAGGTATGACGACTTAGCTTTGAACTTGTGAAGTAGTCACAGGAAAAAGTTCAACTGTCCTAGGCCCAAAGGTAGCTTGACGTGGGAAACCTGATTGAGAAATGGAAAATAAAATTTAGTCGGAGTATGATTTAGGAAGTCAAGCTTCGTTAAAAATCTGTTATGTGACGATTCCACCACTTGCCTGGTATACTTGAATTTGCAAAGTCAACCTTGAATGATGTGTGTGGGCCCTCGAAGGGGAGCCTTGGAGCAACGGTGAAGTTGTCTCCGTGTGACCTATAGGTCACGGGTTCGAGCTGTGAAAGCAATCACTAATGCTTGCATTAGAGTAGATTGTCTACATCATACCCCTCCCCCCTTAGGGTGCGACCCTGCTAATGCGGGATGCTTAACCTTGAATGGCGTCTGGAAAGCAAAATTTAGGAGTCATTGCCGTATAACACCAACTTCTATGACTGCAAAGAGGAGGGTCGTTTGTCTAATATGAGTCTGTCCTCTGCGATTGGACTATAATGAGGACATAAATTACCTGTTAATTGCACCAAATAACTTGAGAGAAAGTACAAACACTTTCCATAGTAAAGAGGCAAAGGATTTGCTTTATGCAGTCATTGTTTCGGTCTTTGCTTATTATTACCGACTCCAGTAAAATATTTACAAATGTACTACCTATAACTACTATCGTGCATTCTTGTGAGACAGTCATCGATTTAACAATTTTGAACTAGCTCCTCCTCTTTTGCCTCTATTTGTAGTTGCTCTAATAAACTCTTTGGATCGATTAAAGTTTCTCCCATTTTGCATCAAACTTATTGCTAATATATCCACTGATTTTCATATTCAGGTCACAGACATGATCAGATTCTTGGTTGAAAGTTAGAATAAACCAATCCCAGCCATTCCGGAGATAAAGGACCATCCATATATCTCCCGTACTTGATGAGAGACTATTTTAACAAATAAAAAAGTAATTTTTGATCAGGAATATGAATGATTTTATCAATGATCATGTCCTTGAGGAATTTTATTTGCTTTTTATAATAACGAAAAATCAACAAACTGTTTATATTGAGTCTTCTTAAAAACTGTCAAAATGAATAGTGAAATAGGTGATGTGGAAATAAACGTTGTCAAAATAGGAAGAAATGTTTGGTTTTCGAAACTTAAAGACCCAAAACGACATCTACTCCACTTTTGTCTTCTTTTATGTTTCTCCCACATCGAGCTCAGTGCGAAGCATTGGAGTTCGTCCCTTCGGCGATGATATAGAGAAGATTAGCATGGCCCCTACGCAGGGATGACACACACAAATCGAGAAATGGTCCAATTTTTTTTGCCGGTCGTCAGTGCTGATGCTCCGATCGGTCTGTGTTTTTTGGCCCAGCGGCGGCCTCCGATCGGTCTGTGTTTTTTGGCCCTGCGGCGGCAACGGTCAAACGATATTTCGGAGTTCCTTTCGTCTGTTTTACTTCCTGTTTCCCCAAATTTAGCCGACGAAGATAGGCCGTAGTTTTACGTGGCATCTTTCGTATTTCGAGATTCAAAAAAATTAGTTCAGTTATTATATTGTGATTGTGTCTTACTTCCTTGGTTTGGACTTAATTTGCATCTGAAGTTTTATCAGAATCCCCAAATTCATGTTTTATGCTAATTAGGTTTTGCCATTTGATTGACTTACATTCTTTGTTGTTGTTGTTGTAGTAATTCTGTTGTAGTTGGTTACAATTACAATCATTTCAGTTTAGATGGCGAATCGAGTTCCAGCCAGAACAAATAACTCAGCCCTCATTGTTATAATTGCTGATGAGGTGATTCGCTATTTAATCTTTCACTAATAACCATTATGCTTTCATATCTATCTTAATAATTTGAATCTGTCACTTAAAAAGGAGTATGTTGTTGTTGTTGAATGTATTCATTGTAGTAAATGAAGGTGAATAAAACTGAATTGTGTCATGGGATTGAAAATGTTGATAAATCTTATTGCTGATTCAAACAAAGTATAAAGTGGAAATAGTAGGCATCAAGTATACTGTTAATGTTATGGCCCCTTATCGCCATGTCAATTCCTTTTATCTTATTGCAATTGCAGAGAAATTGGAATTTTAAACTCATATTCTCATTAGCATACTTGCAAACTTGTTAAAGGCACAGCTATCTAGAATGGGCCAACCGAGTAGATATTCATCTGATGGCAATAACTTGTTAATGTAGGATAGAATTACTGGATTTTTACTCGCAGGAGTTGGCAATGTTGATTAGAGGAGGTAAACTAACTGTATCTTATTGTCGATTCAAGTATGTTTTCAACTTTTTGTTCTCTCAAATATTATGATTTAATAGTTGAAGAAATTAGGGAAGAAAGAAAATCGAGGTTGCTTGATTAGGATTGTTAAGGCCTTGTCAGTGATGGAGCTTTTACATTTTGCATCACTCTAATTTGTTTTTTTGAGAAAGAATGTAATGTATATTTCCGTTTCTTATGGTTTAGAAATAACCGTGAAGCAGATTGAAGATGCTTTTAAAGAATTCACCACAAGGAGGACATTGCGATAGTGTTAATCAGCCAATATGTGAGTATTTATTCTATTTTGCCTCGTTTTATGGCAGCATCTGTAACATCATTCAACTGCTGGTTTTAACTTTGACATGGAGAATGTCGAATAATTAGCATGTTAGTGCTTATTGGAGGTATGACGGCGTAGCTTTGAACATGTGAAGTAGCTCATCACAGGGAAAAATTTAACTGTCCTAGACCCAAAGGTAGCTTGACGTGAGAAACCTGATTGAGAAGCGGAAAATAAATATTAATCAATATGATGTAGGAAGCTAAGCGTCGTAAAAAAACTTTTATGTGACCGTTCCACAACTTGCCTGGTATACTTGTATTTGCAAATTCAACCTTGAATGGTGTGCGACCCTCGAAGGGGAGCCTTGGAGCAACAATAAAGTTCTCTCCGTGTGACGTATAAGTCATGGGTCCGAGCTGTGGAAACATCCATTAATGCTTGCATTAGAGTAGGCTATCTATATCACACCCCTTCCCCTTGGGGTGTGGCCCTTTCTTGGACCCTGCCAATGCGGGAGGCTTTGAGCACCAGGCTGCCCCTTTNTTAATCAGAGTATGATATAGGAAGCTAAGCGTCGTAAAAAAACTTTTATGCGACGGTTCCACCACTTGCCTGGTATACTTGTATTTGCAAAGTCAACCTTGAATGGTGTACTCGAAGGGGAGCCTTGGAGCAACAATAAAGTTGTCTCTGTGTGACCTATAAGTCATGGGTTTGAGCTGTGGAAGCAGCCATTAATGCTTGCATTAGAGTAGGCTATCTATATCACACCCCTTCCCCTTGGGGTGCGGCCCTTCCTTGGACCTTGCCAATGCGGGAGGCTTTGAGCACCAGGCTGCCCTTTTACCTTGAATGGCATCTAAATAGCAAAATTGAGGAGTCATTGCCATATAATGCCAACTTCTATGACTGCAAAGAGGAGGAAAGTTTGTCTAATATGACTCTGTCCTCCGCATACAAAAATCAATGCTTCGATGCATCTTCTGGGAAACTAACTGCTCCTCTTTTGCCTCTACTTGTAGTTGCTCTAATAAATACTTCAGATCGAATAAAAGCTCATCCCATTTTGCATCAAACATATAGCTAATATTTCCACTGTTTTTCATATTCAGGTTGCAAACATGATAAGATTCTTGGTTGATAGTTACAATAAACAAATCCCAGCCATTCTGGAGATTCCATCAAAGTACTATCCATATGATCCTGCTCACGACTCTATTCTTTCACGAGTGAAGTACCTATTCTCTACTGAATCAGTGGCATCTGAAAGACGATGAGGAAAAAATGGTTTACGGTATATCCCTGATCATTAGTTCACCTTTTTACTATGCATCTTTCCATCATCATTCTCCTAAAGATTATTCCTTAATCTTTCTTGATGCCTACTCACATTACCTGTTCAGTCTCTTATTTACTGCTCCTTTTTTTTTCACCGCTCGAGTTAATAATTTATCCTTGGTATGAGTTGAGTGTTGGTCACTCAATTGAGTTTGCATGCGATTGATGTTGTGATGGAGTGTTTATAGAAGGACAGAAATGTACTGCGTGCTTATTGATATAATGAATCAAGATTTGGGTTGGTGATGCTTCAATGTATCTGTTTTCTGTTTTTGTTATTCAAACATTAAGAAACAGAGGTCACATTTCCTGGTTGATAAATATCAAAGCCGCATGGTCCTCAGACTGCTCCCTACCCGAAATTTCTTCATCCTCACGACTTGAACCCCAGAATTTCTGTATATTCTAAGTCCTCTGACAATTTCGTTTTGTTGATACTAACTGGGTTAATTCAAATTTGCACTCTGTTTCGAGATTTTCTTAATTGTTACATGTCATAAAATGTCAACAGTTCTTGCCCCGACAATGAATTTTTAGCGTAAAAGTTGCTACTTAAAGGTATCGAGCCACTTCATCGACATTGATGTTGTGTAGCTGTTCCACAAGAATATGTTGAGCGTTATCCTGTTCCTGAGAGCTTATGGAAAACACCATCAGATTTTTTCTGTTGTATGGACTGTGTATACTTGTAAAACGTCTGATTATTTGATCAATCATGCAGGCTTTGATGATTGTAAGGATTGTTTTGATCTTAATGGCAGATAGAAGACTTCTCCATGGATGAAGTGATAGCTGTAACGAAGGATGGAACGATTAGAATTGGGCTGAATACTGGAGGTGGTGTAAGGAGAATAACGATTGTATCGACTTCAATGAAACTTTGAACATTAGCATCTCACAAAGACTTATCGACAACATGTTGGATACCAATGACACTTTTACACTTGTTGTTTTTTGATATTTTACAGGGTTTGAGCATTTCTTCTGTGTTGGTTGAGCTATTGGAGAAAGTGTATGCACCACTTATCGATGGGATTATGTACCTTTCAGCATTGTTGGAAAAGCCATTGAAGAATTCTTGGTGACACTACTATATGTTCCATTATTTTTCTTTTATATTTACTAATAATTTAAACAGCCTCTATTTACAAAAAAAAATAAAATTAGTGGGAAATTGATTATGTTCCCTCTACTTCTCTTTTACCTTAAATTAAATCCTATTCCTAAAGAATGTAGGAGAAATAATAAAATAGGAAACTTTTTGTTTCCGCCTTAAGTTTCCAAAACAAAATAGGAAATTAAATCCTTAAATCGTAGGAGAAATATATAAAATAGGAAATGTTTGCACCTTAAGTTTCCAGAAAACAAATTAGGAATATCCAACTCTATATATACTCTGTTCTTCACCCCCATACTTTGTTTCTTCAAATAAATAAAAAATCTGGTGTTGAACAATGAGTAACTCGCAATTTATGTTTGTGAATTCGCGTAGGATTGGAATTAGAAGTAGGCGATCCCCCTATGATCGTTCTTCCAGAAGAAGACAACGCGATCATCCCCTCGTTTTAGAATTTCAAGTCACAATTACTCCACACAGTGGCGAAATTACAATTATTAACGTCAGTAGTCGTGATTTAGTGGAAAGGGCCTTAAGGCAGCAGCGTCTACCAGACTACCTCAATGGCGGTTCATCACAAAATTCTTCAGATGATTCTCAACCAGAAAGTGAACTACTGTTTGATGATCAAGAGGCTAATACGGAGGAGAAAGAAGATGATGCTATATTATTGGGGTATTTTAAAACAAGAATTCATCGTGTGGCTGATGGTGTAAATAATCCCACAGAAACTGAAGAAATTTGTGCCATATGTCAAGCAGGATTTGAGCATGAAGAGTCCATTGGGACACTTGGGTGTGGACACGAATATCATACAGGTTGCATCAAACAATGGTTGGTGAGGAAAAAAGATTGTCCCATGTGTCGAGCTTCTGTCTTGCCCTTAAAACATAGCATATAGAGATTGTTTTCTTATGAAATTCCATTGTATTAAACTTAGTCAGACAGTTAGCTATTATGAAGTAGTGGATGTAACACACTATATATTTTTGATAAATATAAGAACAATTTATTTCCTGTCCTAAATATTATTAAGAGACCACAAATTATCATATCATCTACATTTAGTTTATGCTTGTATTTCTTATAATGTTTGTCAATTAGCTTATTTCCGTTGATTGTCCAGAAATCTGGACTTCTGTTTTTCAATCATCATTAAGGGAACTCTTTAAGCAAATATTACCAAAACAGAGATTAATCAGAAACAGAACGTTTTCTTTTCATAAACTGACCGGGAAGAATTTCCCCTCCTAGGTTCTTGTACTTTTGAACCATACAGTGAATTTTCTCTTTCTCATTTACTATCCTACTGTTCTACAAAATTTCATATGTTGAATAATTTGCACTGTGATCTTGTTAATCGGGATGTAAGATCAACGAACACATCCTCTTTGCAAGGTATTGTAAGGCCACCCATTGGGTGATCAAAGCCAAACTCCTCTTCGGATTTAGCTAACAAGTCTTGAAATAAAGGCTGGCTTAAGTATGATACTGGCACAACGAATCTCTTCTGCTGGCTCTCTCCTACATATACTGCACAATGACCTTTTGGAACACATGGTTTTGCCTACTCCATTATTGTCAAAATATTTAGGCCATAAATTTGTTGAAGAACAACACTAGGTCCCTTTGCTTCTCATGATTTGGAACAGTAGAGACCCTTAAAATCGACGAAATTAATGACTTAGTCCAGGACCACTTGGTTTAAAGATATGGTGACAGAGAATTGAATAAATGCATCAACATCTTTGATTAAAACTAGACACCATTATGATATGTTTTCATCATCAACTACAACCATTATCTATTCAGACATCAAATTGTTCTAAATTTCTAGTTTCCGGTTTCTTCCAAGAGAATTGGCAATGCTCAGCACTAAGAAACTCATCAAGATGGCCAGGAAATGGCACAAGTTTGCGGCCAAGCAGAGGAAAAGGATTTCATTTCCAAGAAATGGTAGTGATGCAGACAGTTGCAGTACATCCTCATCCTCTATAGTTGAAAAAGGCCATTTTGTAGCCTATACAATTGATCAAAGGCGCTATGCATTTCCCTTGACTTACCTTGAAAATGAGGTCGTTAGGCAACTTTTGAACATGTCTGAAGAAGAGCTTGGACTACCGAGTGGTGGCCCTATTAAATTACCCTGTGACTCAGCCTTCATGGACTACGTCGTTTCACTAATCAAGAAAGGTGTAGCTGCCGGAGATCTTCACAAAGTGTTGGTCCTATCAATTCCTTCATGTTGCTGTTCAACTTCTTCAGATTCTTGTTTATTGAGTCATCACATCATGTTTTATGAATCTTAGCTTAAAATAGATTGTATAGCAAGTGAAAAATAGGCAACTAAAAGCATGTATTATTACAAATTGGAATTCAGAAGCTTTGACATTCTCATATTTGGACTAATTTTTCAGAATGTATAGAATTTAATCCTAGAAAAACCCAAAATATGGTATTCGATAAGATCAAATGCATCACTATAAATATTTTGTATTTATAAGGTATAGAACAAGTTCACATGGTACACGCGCTTTTAAACCTGTTAGGTTGTTGGGTCAAAGTGGACAATACATATCATGAGCTTGGTCGTAACATTTTTAGAGCACTACAGAAGCTAGATTCAGATATCTAATTAAAGAGAATCCCCCCTATAGGAGTATTTTAGTGATAGTTCTATAGGAACTGGACAATCCTATTTGGTCAAATACCTCGCGACAAACTCCTATGTTCGGTATTTCTGAACGTGTAGGCAAATATGACTAAAGAGTGAGTAATTAATCAGAAGTAGAACTTTTACTACGCATAAATTTACAATGATATGGCGTATCTCTAAAATCTCCTCTTTCTCATTTACAAAAAAAAACATTTCTTAAAGAATTTGCAGTATGATGTAACTCATGATCTTCTTAAGCGTGAAGTATGTTAAAGTTGAGTGTGATTAATTGAAGACTCCATTAATGGAGCTTCTACAAGTGAACTGAAGAGAGCATGTGAAGAAGATGAATGAATCGTAATTTTGGAAAAGAGAAAAACTGACTTCCATTTCTTCCTTTGTCCTGTATATATACATGTGTATGTCAATACAAAAATCTAACTAACTAACAGACTATTCGTCTAACTATCTCTAACTAATTTGTTCAGTCATTATTCTAACTAACTGCATACATCCATTTCACATAATTAATTAAGACTAAAACTAATTAATCTCAACACCCCCCCCCCCTCAAGTTGGAAGGGAGATACTTTCAGACAACTTGTGCAAAACAACTGAATGTTTAGGACCAGTGAGACTTTTGGTTAAGACGTCGGCTAATTGTTCATCAGATGGAATGTGATGAAGAGTCACAAGTCCCTCTTGAAGCTTATCTCGAACAAAATGACAATCCACCTCTATATGTTTAGTTCTCTCATGAAATACGGGGTTCTTTGCAATATGTATGGCTGCCTGACTTTCGCAAAAGACTGATATTGGTTGGGAAGCTCCTTCTCCCATCTCATGAAGTAAACGCTTGAGCCAAACTAACTACCCAACCACTTTTCTTATTGCTCTGTATTCTGCCTCTGCTGAAGAAAGTGAGACAGTTGTTTGCTTCTTTGATTTCCAGCTTACAGGACAGTTCCCCATGAGTACTATGTATCCACTTACTGATCTCCTGGAATCAGGGCATGCAGCCCAATCTGAATCACAATAGGCAGTGATGGCATAGTCAGGCTCTTTGGACAAATAAATTCCTAGTGTAGGATCATTCATCAAGTATCTCAGCACATGAAAAGCAGCTCTCAGATGAGGTTCTCTTGGTGTTTGTAAGAATTGACTGAGGTGTTGCACACTGAATGCAATATCTAGTTTGGTGTTTGTGAGAAAATTCAACTTCCCTACCAGCCTCCGATAGTATGTTGGATCCTGCAATACAGTGCCTTCTTGTGACTTCAATTTTTCAACAGCATCAAGGGGAGAAGATGTTGGACTATAATGGAGACAATCATATTCCTTGATTAAGTCTGTAGTGAACTTTCTCTGTGTAATGAGCACACCATCTTGTTTGTAGAGAATTTCCATGCCCAAAAAATAGTGTCGTTTTCCTAAATCCTTAATTTTGAACTGGTCATTTAGAAAGGATTTCAGAGATGTGATTTCAGCTAAGTTAGTTCCTGTTAGTATTATATCATCAACATACACTGCTACAAAAACTGCAGATGAACTGTCCCTTTTGTAGAACAAAGAATAGTCACTGCTGGAATGTGAATATCCTCTTGAGTACAGTGCTTCTGCCAGTTTCTCATACCATTGCCTGCTGGCCTGTTTCAAACCATATAAAGACTTATTTAACTTGCAAACAAGTCCCTTTTCATTAACTTGAAGTCCTTTTGGGAGATCCATGTAAACTTCTTCATTTAGGTCTGCATTGTTGACATCTAGTTGGTATAAGTCCCAGCCCTTCTTGACTGCTAAACTGATCAAAGTTCTCACAGTAGTCATCTTAACTACTGGGGAAAATGTTTCAGTATAGTCAATCCCGGCCTGCTGAGTATATCCCTTCACCACAAATCTAGCTTTGAACCTCTCAATTGTTCCATCAGCCTTGTGTTTGATTTTGTAGACCCATTTGCAGCCAATTGCCCTCTTACCTGCAGGTAGATGAACTAAATCCCAGGTATTGTTAGCATGTAAGGCTTCAAACTCAAGAGTCATTGCTGATTGCCAAGCAGAGTTCATGACTGCCTCCTCATATGAGTTTGGTTCACTGTTATAACTGATGTTCCTAACTAGCTGCTGACTTTCTGGATTAAAACTAGTGAGTGAGACATGTTGTTGGGCAGTCGTATCATGGTGGTGATATGGGGATTGAGGTTGTAGGTTAGGTAAGGTGTATTTGTATTCATGAAGGTATCTTGGCACAGAATGAATTCTACTTGTTCTTCTAGGTTCAGATGGAAGATGTGAATGGAAAGGGGTAGTTGTGACAGGTTGAGATGAACAAGGGGTTTCTGAATGAGGTGAGGCATTGGTTGGTCCTGGTGAACATGGTGCTGAAATGATCTCATCAAACAAATTTCTTGTGGTATGTGGTATGTTGGCTACATCAGCATTGTTGTTTGTGACATTAGTTGGGATGCTTTCATTTAAATCATGAGCATTATTCAAAGTGTTGCTTGAGGAATGAAACAAATTATTGTTATAATTGAGATGTCTCAGTACAGAACAAAAATTGGAATCAGGAAAAGTAAAAACAAAGGGAAAAACATTTTCATGAAACAATACATCCCTTGAAACATGTATCTGCTTGGTGGTCAGGTCTAGTACTTTGTAGCCTTTTGTGTTAAAAGGGTATCCAATGAAAACATGGGGAGTGGCTCGTGGTTCGAATTTACCCTTGTGATGTTTGAGGGTACTTGGAAAACAAAGACATCCAAAAGATCTTAGATGTGAATATGTAGGGTGTTTTTGGTATAGGATTTGAAAAGGAGTTTTGTTTTGGATAGCTGAAGAAGGCAGTCTATTAATTATATAAGTTGCAGTTAAAATGCATTCTCCCCAATATCTCATGGGAAGTTTTGAATGATACAGAAGGTTTCTTGCAACTTCAAGTAGGTATTTGTGTTTTCTTTCTACCACACCATTTTGTTGTGGTGTGTAGGGACAAGTTCTTTGATGTATGATCCCTTTGGATTGCAAAAACATAGTGGTTTCTTTGTTGACAAATTCAAGACCATTGTCAGTTCTAATGGCCTTAATCTTGGTATTAAACTGATTTTCTACTAAGGATGTAAATGCCTTTATGGACTGTAAAACATTACTTTTGCAACTGATCAATTGAGTCCAAGTTGCCCTGCTACAATCATCAACTATTGTGATGAAGTATTTATAGTTGTCATGGGTTGGTGTATGGTATGGCCCCCATAAATCCATGTGGAGGAGGTCAAAGGTTTTGGGTGAAAAAGTGGTGGTGTTGGATGGGAATGGTAATCTTGCCTGTCTGGCCATAGGACAAATAGTACACAAGAAAGGTTGTTTTGGTGAGAACTTTACAGGTATGGTATGTATGCCTTTCATCTTAACAAAAGGAACATGTCCTAGCCTGGTGTGCCACAAATAATCGATACCATCTTCATGGGATGTACACAAAGAAAAAGAATTACATGGTGCAGAAATATCAGCAGAAATGGCAGGGGAATTTGTATTACAACAAACATTTTTATTACTTGGATGGACACATTTTACAGAAGGAGCAGAAAGATGTAATGCTTGTTTATTCAGATGACAACAACTAGAAGACATACATGAAACAGTGGAGCAAAAAGAAGGATCATCTTTGTGACATTTTGAACACAAGAAATAAAGACCATTCCTTGCTTTACCAATCACCAGAGGGCTCTTCAGTGAAGGGCCCTGCATAAAACATGAAACAGCATTGAAACTGACTGTATTTTTGAGATGAGAAGCTAAGCAATGTACTGAGATAAGATTGAACTTAAAAGTGGGTATAAACAATACTTTGAATAGAGTCAGTGTTGAATTCAAATGTGCATCTCCAATTTCTGTCACTTTAACTCTATAGCCATTTGGTAATGTAATTAGGAAAGGGTAAGGTAGAGGTCTGATGTTGGTGAGCAATGTTTTATTAAAAGTCATGTGGTTTGAGGCTCCAGAGTCTATAATCCAGGATTCAGCACTAAGTTTGGAACAACTACATGAGAGATTACCAATTTCATTAATAGAGGAGTGACAAGCCATGATACCTGCAAAGTTCAGAGCTCCATCCATAATATTTCCTACAGAGTCCTTAGTGTTTCCAGCTGTTCCTTGTATCTGAGTATTCTCGAGCAGCTTCACCAGATGATCATACTGGTATTGAGTCAATCCTTGAGTTCCTTGGCTTGGATCAGTCTGCATCTCACAGTTCAAGTGTGCAAGAGCTGCTGATCCTGAGTTCCTGCCCTTAGTGAACTTGAAATTTGGTGGAAAACCATGTTTTCTGTAGCATTTTGCCTCTATATGACCAGTTTTCTTACAATAGTCACAAAACAAGTTGGCTTTGTTAACATCCGGAATTGGATAGGTGTTGTTACTGTTGTAGTTCTGAAAATGGTTTGTATAACCTCTATAAGCATTGTTTCCATTTGTGTGCTTATTTTGGGAATAGTTTGTTTTGAAACTATTACTCCCAGAAATAGCACCAAGAGATGTGGAAGCGTTGAGAGAAGTAGAGGCCAAAGACATGCGAGTAGAGGGCTTGCCCTCTCGTTGTTTCTCTTCTTGAACTAGAATGGAAAAAGCTTGTGGCATGGTCGGCAGCGGGTTCATCATTAGGATACTACCTCGCATCACAGTGTACACCTCGTTTAGTCCCATTAGGAATTGAATCAGTCTGCGATCCTGCTCTGCCTTATGCATTTTTATTTTTCCACCACAATTGCACAGACATGTACACTGAGTGTTGGCATCCAAAGTAGAGAGTTCCTCCCAAAGTCGACGAAGTCTGGTGTAATACCCTGTGATATCCAGATTTCCCTGTGCGAGGTCATTGATCTCCTGTTGGAGCTGAAACAGTTTCGCACCATTGGTTTGATCGTAACGATCGGCTAACTCATCCCATAATTCCTTGGCGTTGTTGACGTATTGCAAGCTGTCAGCTAAATCCTTTGACAGTGAATTGAGAATCCACGACGTGACCATGTCATCGCAACGTTCCCATTGAGCAAATGTAGGCGAACTTGGATCTGGTTTCTGAGCTTTTCCATTGATGAAGCCGATCTTATTTTTCACAGAAAGGGCTCGAAGGACACCACGCCTCCAGGATCTATATCCTGTTCCATAAAAAAGAACTGGAGTAATTGAAGATCCGGCATTTTCCGATGGATGCATGTACAAAGGATCACTGAAATCGATGGTTGGTGGTGCGGGATTAAGATTCGTGGGATTTGGATTTGTTTCATTTGTTTGAGCCATGTTTTTGAAGGAAACTTGACAGGAAAATTGCAATCAAAGTCGAAACTGAAACGAGAATTGCAATTGAGAGCAGATTGCAACGAGGATTCCAGATGAGAATTGGAATGTGAATTAAACAGATGGAGAACAAACGTAGCGGAATTTGAATAAGAGAAGAGCACCTATGGCTCTGATACCATGTCAAAGTTGTAATTGAGCAGTTGAGAACTCCATTAATGGAGCTTATGCTAACAATTGAGGATGATACAGAAACATGAAGAAGATGGACGAGATCACAATTTGGGAAAAGAAAAACTGACTTCCATTTCTTCCTTTGTCCTGTATATATACATGTGTATGTAAAGAAAGAAAATCTAACTGACTAACAGACTCTTCTAACTAATTTGTTCAGTCATTATTCTAACTAACTGCATACATCAATTTCACATAATTAATTAAGACTAAAACTAATTAATCTCAACANTGAAGTAGAAAGGAGAGCATTGGCTCTGATACCTTGTTAAAGTTGAGTGTGATTAATTGAAGACTCCATTAATGGAGCTTCTACAAGTGAACTGAAGAGAGCATGTGAAGAAGATGAATGAATCGTAATTTTGGAAAAGAGAAAAACTGACTTCCATTTCTTCCTTTGTCCTGTATATATACATGTGTATGTCAATACAAAAATCTAACTAACTAACAGACTATTCGTCTAACTATCTCTAACTAATTTGTTCAGTCATTATTCTAACTAACTGCATACATCCATTTCACATAATTAATTAAGACTAAAACTAATTAATCTCAACAAAGTAAGTTCTCTTTGCAAGGTATCGTGAGGATGATCATAGCCAAAACTCTTCTTCAGCTTGAGCAAACAAGTCTTGAAATAAAGGTTGTATGACACTGGCACGACGAATCTCGAGAGCTAGTTGGTAACTCCAAATGATGAATTAAGGCAAAGAAGAAGAATTTTGAGAATTACAGACAACAAAAGTTAAGTTCTCTTTAATAACTAGATACTTGTGTTCTGCTCAAATGCATTGTGTATTAGTATATATAACCTAACGACAAGAGAAATTTCAGATTCACATGGTTTTGCTATAAATTTGTTGAAGAACAACACGGGCTTCTGCTTCTCGTGATTTGGAACCACAAGAATGGATGAAATCGATGCTCATCAGCTTCATATCTTCAAGAACAATGAACCCCGCAATTGCTAGTTTGTTAAGCTAACTGTGATAAGTTAGTTTAACAAACTCACCCAGTCCAGATTTCTGTACAATCAACCGAAAATAAACTAAAGAAATACAAGCATCAATATATCACATTACTACTACAGTTAGAGTGTCTACATAAACAAAATATAGGATATGAAACAAATTGTTCTTGTATATATCAAAGACGTATAATGCGTTACATCCGAAACTTCAATACAACATAATTTCATAATAAAACAATCTCTATATGCTCACGGCAAAACAGAAGCTCGACACATGGGACAATCTTTTTTCCTCAGCAACCATTGTTTGATGCAACCTGTATGATATTCGTGTCCACACCCAAGTGTCCCAATTAGGAGTGGCAAACGAGCAAGTCGAGTCGAATATGAGTCTATCAAAAAACGAGTTAAATAAAAATTGGTAAGTTACTCGACTCGTCTCACATTTTAAATGGGTAAAAATGAGTTACCCAATGGATAATATGGGTAACCATATTTACTCATATTATAATAGAAATCTTGTTAAAAGCTTTAAAAACAAAAAGAAAATTAATTTTTTTATCACTTCACGCCACCCCCTATTAGCACCCCCTATCCCAAAAAAATGTAAAAAAAAATAAAAAAAATTCCACCCCACCCCTACCAGCCCCCCCACCCCTCCCCCCCACACCCCATCCCAAAAAAAATTAACAAAATTTTAAATTTTTCATTAATTTTTTTTAAAAAAAAATTAAAAAATTACCACCCCAC
>NW_026024917.1:94542-97057 GCF_019186545.1 Solanum stenotomum
AAAAAAAAAACCAATAAAATTTTAATTTTTTTAAAAAGAAAAAAAAATTACCAACCCACCCCCTATCCCAAATTAAATGTAAAAAAAAGTTTCATTTTTTTTTATAGATTTTTCTTTTAGAAAAAGACTTTCTTACCTTTATCACTTTTTTTTGTTTGTTTTTACCCATTTTATCCATTTAACTACCCACTTTTAAATGGGTAATATGGGTATTACTCGTTTTTTATCCATTTTTAAATGAGTTGGATACCCAACTCATTTAAAATGGGTAATATGAGCGGATACCCATATTATTTACCCATTTTGCCACCCCTAGTCCCAATGGACTCTTCATGCTCAAATCCTGCTTGACATATGGCACAAATTTCTTCAGTTTCTGTGGGATTATTTACCCCATCAGCAACAGGATAAATTCTTGTTTTAAAATATCCCAATAATATGGCATCGTCCTCTTTCTCCTCCGTATAAGCCTCTTGATCATCAAACAGTAGTCCTATTTTAACAACGTTTATTTCAAAATCACCCATATTATCCTAAATTCAGTTTTTATATAGACTCAATATAAACAATTTGTTAATTTTTTATTATGAAAAACAAAAAAAAAAAAATAGATTTCATGATTATAGAGAGGATCACATAAGTAGGAAAATAAGTCACATAAGTATTATTTTTGGGTTAATTACACTAAATACACTTACGAACCCCCTATACTAAAGGGTTAGGGGTTCATTCGAACCTCCTGAGCGGAAAACTATTTATATGTAGTTAAATTATTGTTTTTATGTACACATAATTGATGTAAAACTTCCTTCATGTGTTTACTTCTTTAGATTTTAAATCTCTTTAATGAAAATTATAAATAAGAAAATTTATTTGTATGAAACTTCATAAAAAAGATAAATAATTTTGTTGAATATCTTTATTCACGCATTTAATTGACAGAGAGAATAAATAACGTGTATTTCTCCCACTTGAGTTACATCATATATAGTGCAAATTCTTCAACATTTTTTTTGTAAAATAGGACTTGTAAATGAAAAAAGAGGAGATTTTAGAGATAGGCCATTTTCATTGTAAATTTATGAGTAACAAAAGTTCTACTTCTGATTAATTACTCACCCTTTAGTCACATTTGCCTAGACAATTCCCATATAGTGTTCTAAAGATGTTACGACCCAAGCACATGACATGTATTGTCGGTTTTAACCCAACAACCTAACGGATTTGTCTCTTGTCTCTTGGGCGCGATAATATCGGCCACGACCCAAGCCCATGATTTGTATTTTTAAGTTTGAGCACATAGAACTCATGAGTTTGTACCTTGGGCTACACCATCATCAAGCCCAAAAACGTGTGTACCATGTGAACTTGTATTATCTTTAAAAAATCATTAGTATAAATTTGTTAGTATTCTAATTTTTAAATTAAAAGTAGAATTATTGTTGAATAAAGTTATGGACTTACGTTTTCCTTTTCTTTTAAATTATATTGATGTATGTTATGTTAAAATTTGACATAAAGTATTATGTAAAAAAAAATTGTTTAGAATTTAGAACTTATATTATATTTTCAATTTCATTTGTTTTAGGAGCATTGACTTGATATTCTACATTGCAAACTATTTTTTTTTAAGTTAAACTTGATAGATTATCTTTTTGTCAAATGTTTTATAATTTTATGACATTATATTTATAATATTAATCTTTTTGTCAAACATGCATTTCATAATGTTTATAGAAATTCTGTATTTTTAGTTTTTATGATTAATTTCATTAAAATATACTAAACTGAAAAATATAAATTAATTATTTATAATATTAGTTAAGAACATGTGTTTATTAATTAATATATTTTCAAAAGACAATATATATCTTATAAAGGCCCTTATTTGTCTAATATAATTTTTAATTATAATTTTTAAAATTCAATATAAACTTATGATTACACTTTGTGCTACCAGTACACTTATAATTACAATGTGGCAAACAAACAGGACAACATAATTACTACTAGATTGTGTAATTACTAGGCCAGTAACTACTTGGGTAGTAATTACATCAATTCCTTTTACCTGGTGGCTTTCCAAACAGACCTTAATTGTTTTTGACTTTGAAGTAGTTTTTTTTTGTTTTGGAGGTATTTGGAAAGGTTATAAAGTGCTTTTAATTTAAGCATCCACGTAGCCAAAAAAAAAATTAAAATAAGTCAAAAGTCAAAAGTAGATATCATCTATTTATGACTTTTAACTTTTAATTCATAAGTTACTTTTTATAGATCCATCCAAACGCGAGTTTGTAAAGCAAGAATTTCTCCCGCAACAAAAGGTGCTAAATACGCCAACAAGTGACCACAGGAAATGAGTGAAAATATAATAGGATGAATTGAGATTCAAACATGAAACCTGGGTTAGGTACTCTAATTTAGTTATGTACTCTTCCTCTGTAAAAACTATATTTGAGCTAGCATGTACATTTGGAAATATTTTACTGAACAATCAACCGAAATAAGCTAATTG
>NW_026024917.1:97153-102799 GCF_019186545.1 Solanum stenotomum
TATATAAATTGTAGAAGAGACAGATTAGAGTGTCTACATGAACTAAATATATATGATTTGGTAATTCGTGGTCTCTTAACAATATTTAGGATTGGAAACAAATTATTCTTGTATGTATAAAAAATGTATAGTGCGTTACATCCATAACTTGAGATTAATACAACAGAATTTCATAATAAAACAATCTCTATATGCTATGTATTTCAGGGCAAAACAGAAGCTCGACACATGGGACAATTTTTTTTCCTCAACAATCATTGTTTGATGCAACATGTCTGATATTCGTGTCCACACCCAAGTGTCTCAATGGACTCTTCATGCTCAAATCCTGCTTGACATATGGCACAAATTTCTTCAGTTTCTGTGGGATTATTTACACCATCAGCAACACGATGAATTCTTGTTTTAAAATACCCCAATAATATAGCATCGTCCTCTTTCTCCTCCGTATTAGCCTCTTGATCATCAAACAGTAGTTCAAGTAGTTCATCATCAAACAGTAGTTCAAGTAGTTCATCATCAAACAGTAGTTCACTTTCTGGTTGAGAATCATCTGAAGAATTTGGTGATGATCCGCCATTGAAATAGTCTGGTACATGCTGCTGCCTTAACTCTTAGGGCCCTTTCCACTAAATCACGACTACTGACGTTCGTAATTGTAATTTCGCCACTGTGTGGAGTAATTGTGACTTGAAATTCTAAAACGAGGGGATGATCGTGTTGTCTTCTTCTGGAAGAACGATCAGAGGGGGATGGCCTACTTCTAATTCCAATTATACGTTGCGAGTTACTCATTGTTCAACACCAGATTTTCTAAGTAGGATTTTTTATTTTTTTGAATGAACAGAGTATGAGGGTGAAGAACAGAGTATATATAGAGATGGATATTCCTAGTTTGTTTTCTGGAAACTTAAGGTAAAGTTTCCTTATTTACTTCTCTTTCGATTTAAGGATTTTATTTCCTATTTTATTTACTAATTTTTTTTATTTTATTTTTTTTGTTTTGGAAACTTAAGGCGGAAACAAAAAGTTTCCTACTATTTTATTTATTTCTCCTAGTTTCTTTAGGAATAGGATTTAATTTAAGGTAAAGAGAATAGAGGGAACATAATTAATTTCCCATTTTTTTTTTTTGTATGCAAACTCAATTGAGTGACCAACATTCAACTCACTACAACGATAAATTATTCAGTCAAGCGGTGAAAAAAAAGTAGCAGTACATAAGGGACTGACCAGGTAATGTGAGTTAAGCATCAAGAAAGATTAAGGAATAATCTTTAGGAGAATGATGATAGAAAGATGTATAATAAAATGGTGAACTGATGATCAGGGATATACCGTAAACCATTTTTTCCTCATCGTCTTTCAGATGCCACTATTCAGTAGAGAAGAGGTACTTCACTCGTGAAAGAATAGAGTCGTGAGCAGGATCATATGGATAGTACTTTGATGGAATCTCCAGAATGGTTGGGATTGGTTTATTGCAACTATCAACCAAGAATCTTATCATTTTTGCAACCTGAATATGAAAAACAGTGGACATATTAGCTATAAGTTTGATGCAAAATGAGAGAAGCTTTTATTCTATCCAAAGTATTTATTAGAGTAACTACAAGTAGAAGCAAAAGAGAGCAATTAATTTCCCAGAAGATACATCAAAGCATTGATTTTTGTAGCGGAGGATAGAGTCATTTTAGACAAACGGTCCTCCTCTTTGCAGTCATAGAAGTTGGCATTATATGGCAATGACTCCTCAATTTTGCTATTTAGATGCCATTCAAGGTAAAAGGGCAGCCTGGTGCTCAAAGCCTCCCGCATTGGCAAGGTCCAAGGAAGGGCCGCACCCCAAGGGGAAGGGGTGTGATATAGATAGCCTACTCTAATGCAAGCATTAATGGCTGCTTCCACGGCTCGAACCCATGACTTATAGGTCACACAGAGACAGCTTTATTGTTGCTCCAAGGCTCCCCTTCGAGGGCAACACACCATTCAAGATTTGCAATTACAAGTAAACCAGGCAAGTGGTGGAACTGTCGCATAAAAGTTTTTTTATGACGCTTAGCTTCCTATATCATACTCTGATTAAAATTTATTTTCCGCTTTTCAATCAGGTTTCTCACGTCAAGCTTCCTTTGGGTATAGGACAGTTAAATTTTTCCCTGTGATGAGCTACTTCACATGTTTAAAGCTACACTGTCTTACCTCCAATCAGCACTAACATGCTAATTATTCGACATTCTCCATGTAAAAGTTAAAGCCAGCAGTTGAAATGATGTTACGGATGCTGCCATTAACAAGAGGCAAAATAGAATAAAAACTCACATATTGGCTGATTAACGCTATAGCAATGTCCTCCCTTGTCGTGAATTATTTAAAAGAATCTTCAATCTGCTTCACTGATATATCTAAACCATAAGAAACAGAAATATGAATTACATTCTTTCTTTAAAAAAAAAACAAATTAGAGTGATACAAAATGTAAAAGCTCCATCACTCACAAGGACTTAACAATCCTAATCAAGTAACCTCGATTTTATTTTCTTCCATAATTTTTTCAGCTATGAAATCTCAATATTAGAGAGAACAAAAGGTTGAAAACATACTTGAATCAACAATAGTATAGTTCGTTTTCCTCCTCAAATCAACATTGCCAACTCCTGCTAGTAAAAATCCAGTGATTGTATCCTACATTATAAAGTTCGCAAGTATGCTAATGAGAATATGAATTTAAAATTCCAACTTCCCTGTAATTGCAATATGATAAAAGAACATGACTTGTCGATAAGGGGCCATAACACTACCAGTATACTTGTTACCTACTATTTCCACTTTGTAGTTTGTTAGAATCAGCACTAAGCAAATTTATTGAAACATTATGCAGGACATTTCTATGGACAGGAAGGGTAGATGCATCCAGGAAGGCATTAATAGCATGGGAGCAACTATGTAGTTCTAAAACTGCAGGCGGACTCAATTTACTGGATATCCAAATATGACATAAGGCTGCAATAAGCAAGTTACAATGGAGTTTGAGTACTAAAAAAGATAGACTACGGGTGAAATGGGTTCATATGTAATATGGGAAACAAGGGACCTTATGGGGTGTTCTAGCACCTCAAGCTTCATGGATGGTAAGGAAAATACTCCAAATGCACAAAGAACTAAAGGATATTGGCTGGAATGAGGAATATGTCAACCAGATTGATAAATTTTCTATAAAAACAACTATATAAAGCTCTTAGAGGAGATTACCAGAAGGTAGAGTGGAGGAGGCTGACTTGTAACAATGCAGCTTGCCCTAAGTGGATTTTCATATTATACTTAGCATTACAAAGCAGGCTGCTCACAAGGGATCGAGTAGCAACATGGGGGTGTGTAGAAGATGTTCACTGTGTCCTATGTGAAACTGAAGATGAGAGCCATAATCGTATATTCTTTCGATGTCTGTTCTCATCTCAGGTGTGGCAGAAGGTACTCTGTTGGCAAAGTATCCATAGGGAGGCTCGAGGATGGGAAGAGGAAATAACTTGGGTAAATGCCCAATGCAAAGGCAAGCATGCAAGTGCTGAGGTATATAGGATGGCACTGGTTGCAAATGTTTATCTTATTTGGCAGGAGAGGAACCAACGAATTTTCCAAAAGATAACAAAAACCCCTGCAATGCTGGCTAAACAGGTTGCTCAAGAGGTGCATATGAGAGGAAGAACAGAACCAAGACTAAGCTATGTATTGCAAACTCTGAATTTCTACCCTGTGTAGATGCTAGGTACTTGGCCAGATTTGATAGTGATTTTGTAGTAAGGAACTGGTAGTAAAGATAGTAGAGATTGAAAGTTGCTGCAAAACTAGGAGCTGTCCAGTTTGCTTGTGTTACTGATCTGTAATGTGCTAAAACTGATCATTGAATGCACATAAACAAATGAAGAATTATGGAAAAGATTGAAACTCCATTACCAACTTCTCAGAGAAAAACTATTACAATGAAGAACATACTGGAAGATATTAAGCTACTGGTCTACTGCAAATCATCTGTATCACACCTTATATACATCTGATTACTAACCGACTTACATAAATGAAAATATCTTCTATAAGATCTCTAACTGACTAACAGTCGACTAAGCTACTAGGCTTAACTAACTAACAGTGACAGCTGGACTAACTAACAGTGACTAACAGTAACAGCTGAAATGTAAATCAGCTCTTTGCAATCTCCTTGTTGTATTCTCCAATATAATGCTCATTTGGTAATGAAATATTTTACTTACCCAAAAAAAATAAAATAATCAGCAATAAGATTTAAGAACACATTCAATCCAATGACACAATCCAGTTTTATACACCAATCACCAGCAGTGGCAGCAATCAGACGAGCCAAAGTTGATACTGAATTAGGGGATTTCACATTACCTAGAGGGACTGAACTCCTTATACCAATTATGGCATTCATTACGATCAAACACTATGGGGACAAGATGCTAATGAATTCAATCCAGCAAGATTTGATCTAGGAGTGGCACAAGCAGCAAAACACCCCATGGCGTTCATGCCTTTTGGCCTCGGCGCCCGACGATGCGTCGGCCAAAATTTAGCAGTGTTACAAGCTAAATTAGCAATAGCTATGATCTTGCAGCGGTTTTCGTTTGATCTTTCTCCAAATTACCAACATGCTCCTACTAAGCTACTAACACCATCATTTACTAC
Source organism: Solanum stenotomum (assembly GCF_019186545.1). NCBI lineage: Eukaryota > Viridiplantae > Streptophyta > Magnoliopsida > Solanales > Solanaceae > Solanum > Solanum stenotomum. The sequence goes on from NW_026024917.1 coordinate 101,858, forward strand.
AACGAATCCGTTCAACAACAACATACCCAATATAATCCCACAAGTGAGGTCCGGGAGGGTAGGGGATTTACAAGACCTTATCCTTACCTTTGTGGGGTAGAGAGGTTGTTCTCATTTCGACAAAAAAGAAAACATAAATTGAAGCATGGTAGCAAGAAAATATTACAGCAAAACAGCAAGATACAAATCAAATGAAAACAACTAATACTAATACACATAGAAGAAAAAGAAAGAAAGTGCGACAACACTCTGCAACCTACTAACCTAATCCTGACCTCCACTCCTTTTAGGTAACAGATTCAAACTGTAAAGATAGATATGGAAGCATATTGATTGTTAGTGAAAGATTAAATAGTGAATCACCTCAGCAGCAATCATAGCAATGAAGGCTGAGTTATTTGTTCTGACCGGTGCTCGATTCACCATCTAAACTAAAATGATTGTAATTGTAACCAACTACAAGAGAATTACAAACAAAAGAAAAAAAAAACTTTGTCAATCACATGGCTAAACCTAATTAGCAAAAACATGAATTTGGGGATTCTGATAAAACTTCAGATGCAAATTAAGTCTAAACCAAGGAAGTAAAACAGAATCACAATATATTAATTGTACTAGGTTTTTCTGAATGTCGAAATACGAGAGGAGCCATGTAAATCAAATGTTGATAATATACTAATTTAATCCAGACGAAACAGGAAATAAAACAGACTGAAAGAAACTCCGAATAGCTTACGAAGCTTGAGAAATCTCGTGTGACCGTCGGCGAACGGCCAAAAAATACAAACCGACCGGAACATCAGCGCCGACGACCGGCAAAAAAATTTGGACCATTTCTCGATTTGTGCGTGTCATCCTTGCGCAGGGGCCATGCTAATCTTCTCTGTATCGTTCCAATTTTATCGGATGTCCCCGAAGGGACGAACTCCATTGCTTCGCTAC
>NW_026024917.1:103822-108042 GCF_019186545.1 Solanum stenotomum
ATGTTGAGAAGCTAGTAAAATGTACAGCTGTCACTTAGTTCTAACAGACTAGTTAAGTTAACAAATCTAGTTTGTTAGAATCTGTTAGTTTGTTAGCTTATTAACTGACTGTATATATAGATGAGATAGTATTAGAATGAATGTAGTAGTAAGAATGATTCTCTTGTAAAGACTTTCAGTGTTGAAGAAGAAGTTTTCTCTCCATTGTTAAGCAAGCTGATCTTCTATTCATTACTGCAGTATCTCGATTCTCTGATCTTAACATGGTATTAGAGCATGGGCGAATGTTCTAGGAGCTCGTCGTCTTGCTGAATTTTTTTGTTATCTCGCTTGTTTCATCATTGAGGAAGAATCTGGAGGATCGGGTAGCAGACTTCAAGGAGAAGCCATTAATAGAAGCTCAGTGATGATTGATCACAATCATCCACTGTTTTTGAGTTCATCGGATGTACCAGGAGCACTATCAATAGGGATCCAATTGACAGGGATGGAGAATTATACCCTGTGGAGTCGGGCTATGGAGATTGCATTGCTTAGACGGAACAAATTGGGATTCATTGATGGCTCTGTTTTGCGCACTGATTTTGAAGGGAATTTGAAGAAAAATTGGGATCGATGCAATGCAGTGGTCATCTCTTGGTTAATCTGCAATGTTAGTAAGGAGTTACTCAGTGGAATCTTATACTCAACCAGTGCTTACCAGGTATGGCTTGATCTTAAGGAGCGTTTCGATAAAATCAATGGATCTAGACTATATCAATTGCATAGGACCATTTTCACTCTTACACAGGGAGTCTCAACAGTTTCAACTTATTTCACCAAATTGAAAAATTGTGGGATGAATATGATTCTATTTTACCCCCACCTAGTTGTGATTGTCATAAGGCTAAGGAGTATGTTGAACAGATGCAGTTTTAGCGTCTGTTACAGTTTCTAATGGGGTTGAATGATAGTTATTCACAAGCTAGGGGTCAAATCTTAATGATGCACACCTTGCCTAATGTGAATCAAGCTTATGCACTAATAATCCAGGATGAAAGTCAGAAGGGAATTGCAGGTCACATTAGTGAAGGGATGGAGTCCTTAGCTCTTTACACTGCTAGAAACAATAAGCAGCAACAATATCCCAGGAAGAATTATCAGTCTCTGTATTGTGATTTCTGCAACATGAAAGGGCATGTTAGGGCAGACTGTAACAAACTAATTAGTTCAAAGCTATCCTGGGACTACTTCACAAGTTCAAAGCTAAGTCGTCATACCTCCAATTAGTACTAACATACTAATTATACGACATTCCCCAAGGCAAAGTTATAACCAGCAGTTGAAATGATGCTATGGATGCTGCAATAAAACAAGAGAATACAAACTCACAAATTGGCTGATTAACACTATCGCAAATTCGCAATGTCCTCCCGTGTGGTGAATTCTTTAAAAGCATCTTCAATTTGCTTCACCGTTATTTCTAAACCATAACAAACGGAAATCACAATATTAAATCTTCAACTATTAAATCACAATATTAGAGAGAACAAAAAGTTGAATAACATATACTTGAATCGACAATAAGATCCAGTGATTGTATCCTACATTAACAAGTCATTGCCATCAGATGAATGTCTATTTATCTGAAAACATTTGAATGTACATTAGGCAGACATCAGTTTCTGCAGCAGTGCATTTATACTGCAAATTAAGAACATCAGATATAAAACCCGTTTACCCGTTCCACATAGCTTGGCCTTTAATAAGTTCGCTAGTATGCTAATGAGAATATGAATTTAAAATTCTAATTTCAGTAGGATTGCAGTAAGAGAAAAGGAATTGACTTGTCGATTAGGGGCCATAACACTACAAGTATACTTGATGTCTTCTGTTTCCACTTTGTAGTTTGTTAGAATCAGAAATAAGATCTAAGAACATGTTCAATCCTACAACACAATTCAGTTTATACTCTATCATTTACTACAACGAATATATTCAACAACAACAACATACCCAATGTAATCCCACAAGTGAGTTCTGGGGACACTTGTGGTGAATTCTTTAAATGCATCTTCAATCTGCTTCACCGTTATTTCTAAACCAAAAGAACAGAAATATACATTACATTCTTTCTCAAAAAAAAACAAATTAGAGTGATGCAAAATGTTAAACCTCCATCACTGACAAGGCCTTAACAATCCTAATCAAGCAACCACTATTTTCTTTCTTCCATAATTTATTCAACTATTAAATCACAATATTTGAGAGAACAAAAAGTTGAAAACATATTCAATCCCATTTAAGAACATATTCAATCCCATAACACAATTCAGTTTTATACACCATCATTTACCACAACGAATCCATTCAACAACAACATACCCAATGTAATCCCACAAGTGAGTTTTGGGGACAGTAGAATGTACGCAGATCTTATCCTTAACTTTGTGGGGTAGAGAGGTTGTTTCCCGATAGGCCCATGGCTTGGCAGAAAAGAAAAGAAATTGAAGCATGGTAGCAAGAAATATGACAGCAAAACAACAAGATACAAATCAAGTGAAGCAACATATAGTAATACGCATAGAAGAGAATGTAACAAAGTACGACAACACTGAGTTACCTACTAACCTTATAACCTAATCCTGACCTCCACGCCTTTTAGGTAACATATTCAAATTGTATCTAACTATTTAGTCCTATTTTAAGAACGTTTATATCAACATCACCCATTTAAGTATTCTGTTTGACATTTTTTTTATGAAGACTCAATATAAAAAATTCGTTGATTCTTTATTAAAATAAAGAGCAAGAATGTTTATTTTTTTCTCCCTAAATTTTATTTTTAAATTTAATAAAGATACTCTATAAGGTGTTTGGTAGGATGGATAATAAGTTGGTTTCTGACTTATTTTCTCATATTTGGCTAGTAAGTGAAAAATATTTTCTAGTTTTTGGTTGATGTATGAAAAATATTTTTCATCTTTTATTCTTTTTGCTAGAGAATGGAAAATAATTTTTGATATGGAAACCAACCCCGATAATCAGTTCCGGACTCGACCCTAACGATCAATTTGGGATTTGACCCCAATCCCAACCCAGGAGCTGACCCCAACTCCCGACCTGGGACCTGACCCTGACATTCAATCCAGGAGGAGCTGACCAAAACTCTTAACCCGGAACCCAACTTCCGAAATGGAACACAATCTCGAACCCAACCCCGACATCTAATTTGGAACACGATCCTGACGATAAATCCAAAATACGGCCTTGAGACATGACCTAGGACCTAACCCCGACTGTCGCCCGAATTCTGACATTCAAGCTTCGACTTGACCTCAACATTTGATCTAGAACCTACTCCTCACTCTCGACCCGAGATGCGACATTCGAACTGGATCTGATCCCCACCTCGACATTCAATTAGGGACATGACTCCGACGATCGATTGGAAACCTAACATCGAGACCAAACCCAAGACCTGATCCTGACTCTCGATTTGGGATCCGATCATGACCATGACACTCGAATCTGGACACGACCGACCAATCCAGAATTCGACCCCAACATCCGAATAGAGACCCAACTTTCTAATCATGCCTGACCCCAACACTCAATACTTAATTTCAACGGAAAATAAGCCAATTGACCAACATTATTAGAAATACAAGCATCAATATTACATAAACTAAATGTAGATGATATCGTAATTCGTGGTCTCTTAACAATATTTAGGACAGGAAACAAGTTGTTCTCGTATTTATAAAAAACATATAGTGTGTTATATCCACTACGTCAGAATAACTGTCTTACTAAGTTTAATACAACGGAATTTCATAATAAAATAATATTTGAATACTATGCATATCAGGGCAAAACAGAAGTTCGACACATGGGACAATCTTTTTTACACAGCAACCATTGTTTGATGCAGCCTGTATGATATTCATGTCCACACCCAAGTGTCCCAATGGACTCTTCATGCTTAAATTTTGCTTGACTTATGACACAATTCTCTTCAGTTTCTGTGGGAGTGGCCTCTGTGGTGGACAAGCTGAGAGAAGCGAGACTGAGATGGTTTGGACATGTGAGGAGACGGTGCGCAGACGCACCAGTGAGGAGGTGTGAGGGGCTGGTTGTAGAGGGTACGCGGAGGGGTAGAGGTAGGCCTAAGAAGTATTGGGGAGAGGTGATTAGACAGGACTTGGCTCAACTTCGCATTACCGAAGACATGACTCTAG
>NW_026024918.1:0-266 GCF_019186545.1 Solanum stenotomum
GATTTAATCTAGTCCATTGATCTAAATGAGATGAACGGTTATGATTAGATCTTGAGTTTGATTAAGGTGTTGGACGGACAAGATTAAAAGAATGGGTCTTGAATCTGATTTGAAATTGATTAGATTGGAATGGCTAAAATTGAAACAACACGGCTAGAATTGAAATGAATAGGTGGCTATAATTGAAATAGAATTTGAAGTGAGATGGTTAGAATTAGAATAAAATCGGCTAAAATTGAAAAGACTTTGAGAAAATTTAAAGAAAA
>NW_026024919.1:0-572 GCF_019186545.1 Solanum stenotomum
GTCGTTTCGGACGGTCAGCTCCTTGTAGGCAGATATAGCAGACTTGAGTCTGATAGTCTGAGCCTTAGCTAGACGGTAACTCAGCTTATGTCCAGGCTTAGCTATAGTACCCGGTTAGAGTCCGTGGTCCAGCTTACCTGTGATCTAGTTTCGGCTACAGTACCCGGTTAGAGTCCGTGGTCCAGCTTACTTATGTCCAGGCTTAGCTACAGTACCCGGTTAGAGTCCGTGATCTAGCTTACCTGTGATCTGGTTTTGGCTACAGTACCCGGTTAGAGTCCGTGGTCCAGCCCACCCGTGCCCGACCTTTGGCTACAGCACCCGGTTCGAGTCCGTGGTCCAGCCCATATAGGTTGACTCATTAGCTATAGTACCCGGTTCGAGTCCGTGGTCCATCTTGCACGTGGTGTCTTCCAAAATCCTCACTAAAGCTTCAGTTAGTCTTGATTATTCTCATCTGTAGGTTGAGGTTTTGGAGGTTGGAGAGATTCCAATTAAAGTCCGGGACGTAATGAGATCTTGGAATATAATTGGGAATGGTTCATTTAAAAGTCCGGAAATTGGTAATATTG
>NW_026024920.1:0-572 GCF_019186545.1 Solanum stenotomum
ACACAAGTCAACTCAAAGAGTTTATCAAGGAATAAAATTGTACACTGTCAATATAATCTATTAACAGTTGATAACAATCTGTCTATTTTATTTTTTACGTAACAAGTTTCACATGTGATATTTCACATTGATCGTGTCCCCGATAGTATACCACCCCTCTAACATACCTTATTGACTCATCTTCACCAATACCCCCTTGCTCCTTGTCCCCCTCCCCACCACCCCACACGCCTACCCCCACCTCCACCTCCAACAATATTTGTCTAGATCATACATGAATATTTTCAACATATTATTTTTTTGTTTATAAACCTATCACAAGAAATTTAAACATAGATGTGTATTAAGTGAGGGTTTAAAAGATGGATTTATTTTGCCATCTATTTCATAGGATTATTAAACTACTATAGGAGATGTTCTAAGAAATTTATACGTGGAAGACATATTCAAATCAGTTGGGCATTTCGATGAAGAAACTTATATATAGCTGTCATTTATTAGAATAGTGTGTTGGGATAAACCAAACCCAGAGTGGGTGAAATGTAACACAGATGGCGCATGTAGGGAAAATC